>NC_142705.1:13535969-13661560 GCF_029339155.1 Prunus mume
AACTATTTTCTCATAATCCACCTTAGCCTGGGTTGTGATCTCACCAAAGACCATGACCATGTTGGTTTTCGTACACGTCTCACAGGCAACTTTGCTCTCGGGGTCTTGTTCAAGCAAGCGTCGAGAACGGCATCCGAGACTTGGTCACAGAGCTTGTCGGGGTGACCCTCATTGACAGATTCAGAGGTGAAGAGGAAGGTTTCCATCTCTAAACTGATAAAAATGAAAAGATTATGTGTTAATTCTCCAATTTGACATTAAAATATTGAAATCAGCAACAGAGAAGCACATGTAATGTCTAAACAATTCCCATATTACTCAATCTCATTGCCTGTTAAATCATGCACAATATCTAACTGATGATATGAGAATTTAGATTTCAACAAAATCTAGAGATTGATGAACAGAATTATCAACAGACAAGGCAAACCAAAAATTGTGACCATAAATCTAAGATCTAATTAAACAGCAGAATTCTTGATGAGATCTAACAACGAAAATGAGAGATCATGCAGCTACAAAACCATAACACCAAATCCTCAAAGCATTAAACAGAGAAATCAAAACATTACGTACATTCCAAAGAACGCAATGAATGAATTGGATCTAAACAGACAGATGGCATGCTAACAAAAAAGCAGATATCAATCAGCCCCAGATTGTCTAAAGCAATTGAGAAATATGAGATCAAGATCCAATGGACATTGAACGAAACCAAGTTAGATGCCGAAAAAATGAGACAAGAAAAACAAGAACAGACCTGAGGCGACAGAGGAGGAGGAGGAGGAGAATGAGAGACGTGAAAAAATGAAAGAGAAGATGGGGTGAAGGGCAGTTTGATTTTATATACAGATGTGAAGAATCGATATGCAGCGGGGCGCCAGTTACGTCTGACTCGTTCTCTCTCTCCGCCATTTGGCTTGTTTTGGATTGGCTCATAATTTACTTTCCCGCATGGTGGTATTGGGCCCTACTTACTTGCCACATGGAGTTTGGCTCCACAAATCAAATCTTGCCAACTCATTTCATGAGATGATGTGATATGCTGTGTTATCACTTGGTGTTATTGTTTTTCTTATCTCCTAATTTCACGATCATATGTGTAATCAGAATACTGTGTTGAATATTCCCAAGAGGTGGGCATATACTTAATGACATGCTTCACAAATTAGGTCGGATGTGATAACTAGTGGTTAATCTTTGGCCTTTAACCAAGAATCAGCAAGTCGGTGCCACATGCCTCACTTGTGAGCTGCATAAACAACAAGACAACTTGGCTGGAGCGAGTACGAGAGTGCGATAGGATGCAGTCTGAACTGTTTTTTGCCCTTTTTTTTTTTTTTTTTTTTTGTGTGTGTTTCTCTGGAGGTGCTGTGGTACTCTTTTTTTGACTTTATTTTCCTCATTTGAGGGTTTTTAAAGCAAGGTTTTAATGAGGTCATTCTTAACCTTCGGTCCGTCAATTGATTCTATTGTATCTGTTGATGCAACTTCAATGAAGTTCTTATCTTTGATAAATAAATAAATATATATATATATATTTAAAAAGATAACTTGCAGTTCAAAAATAAAATTTTTTCTTATGTAGAATTACACCATGTTCAAACTCAGCAATCTTTTTTTTCTTCTGTAGAATTACACCATTTTCCCTACTCTTTTTTTCCTGCTCCCTGCTGCTGTGCTTTTTGCTCAATAAGATTGCTGATCCTGAGAGCTTAAAGTTGAAACCAATTATGGAAAAGGGTATGAATAATTAAGCAAGCTAAAATGAAGTGTAGAAAATCCAAGAAAACTAGCTAGGCATGGAAAAGAATCATATATTAGTAGCTTAGGCCAAGTTGAAGTCCAAGGGCAGCATGGACAACAAACAATGTCATGATCCCAGTACCCAAGACCCCATGAACAGTTCTCAATTGAGGTTTGCCCTGTAAATAAAAAAGGAAGAAAAAAAGACTGAGTTTCTTGAAACATTGCAGAATAAACAAAAAAAGAAATAGATGGCAAGAAAGGTTCTCTAGATTTACCTCAAACAAAGTAGGTAAAATGGTTTGTATGGTCAAGAGGCCAAGGCCAATAAGCCCTGTGACAGCATGAGAGCTGCAAACACAGATACAGATAATATATATTCATTCCAAAGAAAAGGGAAATTCAAAGAACATAATTTTCTAAATGTACCTCTCAAAAATGGGTTTGTCTGAAGTTAGAAGAGAAGTTACTCCACCAGTTGCTCCGAGAGCAAAAAAGAAAAACATGCCAGTTAGAAGCTTAGGGTGCAAGTCTTTAGCATTGGCCTTCTCCTCCTGAAACAGTAACATATCATGATTATTGATCAAGATACTACTTAAAATGTCTGGCATTGTTGTTTGAATCACAATACATGCCGCGCCGGGTTTCATACCACATCGTCAGAATACCGTATCCGGTAACCAAGATATGTTCCATAGCCTCCCATGGCAAAAAGCACCACAGCCTACAAAATGAAAGAAATCATAGACAGCTTTAGATAAACACAACTACGAGATGTAATTAAGAACTCTTTTACAGGGAAGGGTTAAATCATTATACCATGTTGCCTGGGTGACCCCAATGCACAAGCCAGCCAGGAAGACCAAATGATTTGACGAGCTCAACGAAAGGCTCGAACAAAGATGTCACAGCTCCAGCTATCATCAAAATTTTCAGGTACATTATGAGTACAAAATCAGTGACATTACTAGTTTGTGATATGATTTAGCTGCTGTGATCTGTGATGTGATGAAAGGACTGTTTATACTTTAGAAGGAGAAAATTTTCAGCAACTCAGGAAAACTAGGCATGGAAAGTATATAAATCTACTAAATATCCAAAATATCACAAGAATTTAGAAAATGAAGATTGCAAGATGTGCTATATATCCTTGAGTTCAGCTTCTAATGTTAGGCCCTCACTGTCACTCTTTCATTAAATCTCAATATCTCTGAACAACAACAAACTCAAGTGAGAGAAACATTGAATAAATTTGAAGGCTCAATTGCTAAACAAAATGTACATACCTCCAGGAAGAGCAGCCACAAGCAGCAGAGGCAAAGGACTGAGGAAATACAAAGGGTCTCGTTGGGCTTCTTCTCCATCCCTAATTCTTTTGCTGGTCAGCCTCATCAACAACATCTACACTAGAAATTCTGGTGTTCTTGATCACTAGAGGACATGGGAGCTCTTCTTTTATTTGCTGATGATATTGCAGGCGAAATTTCCGTAGGGAAGCATTTGGAGGAAGCTACAGGCACGCACAGCAGAGGAAGAGAGATTCAGAGAAAGATGAGCAGAAGCAGTAACAATAGCCATTTGATAGATATCAGAGTAGACTGGGTTTGATTCACAGAGAGTGAGAAAGTGAGAGTGAGAGAGTGAAGATAGAAGAAGCCACCAAAGGAATTTTAAGGTGAAGAAGATAGAAAGAGGCAGAGAGGCAGAAAGAGACACGACTTTGCACACACAAAAGTTAAATGATTTGGTATGGTAATGACCTTTCCACGTGGTTTCAACACGAACGCCTACGAGGCACAAAACCAATCTCTCTCTTTTCCCGACCAAAAAAGAGAAGAAAAAAAAACCTGATCTCTTTCGGTACTTTCCATTGACTGCTTCTGTGATGGGGAGGCCGCATGCTAGCATATTCACAATGCTCTCAGGCTCAGCACTTAACAGTCAGCAGACTGTTTCATGTATTCACTAGGAAGACATGAAATACTGTATTTTTAAGGTACATTCATTTAATAAGTCAAATGTATCACTTAATTAGCTGTGATATACGGTATACCCAATAAATATGGTATTTTCATATGCTCGTATTAAGTACGTGAATATATCGTAGACGAACTTCTGTACATGAACCTAATTTACTAAACAGTAAGAACAATTGTCTATTTATATACAACTGATTACACTTCAAATTTTATTCTATGTACAGACGGGTGTGAAGTAGCCATTCATGCAACAACGTAAACAATTTTAAATATTTACATCTCAACTATTGTTTCATCTCAATTTTTAACCGGGGCGATAGTTATTGCAACCAACCATGAATGCTGGATTTTAGCCAACTAATATTATTAGGAAAATCCTCCGAAAAAAAATATTATTATTAGGAAAAAAGAGCTGTGGTGAGTAGCAGATATATACAATGTGCGGAATGGACTCTTGATTTTGCCTGCCTCGTCTCCTGCGTGTACGTGGTCTTCAATTCACTTTCTTGGCCCGATGGCATAGGCTCAGACTGCTTCAACTTCAATTTTGCCTCTATAACCTAACAACAGGCCGAATAATTGGTAGATACTTTTGCTCCTTGTCTGCAACACATTCAACATACACAAGTCAAAATTAGGGCACCAGGAAGATGTTAACAAACACAAGCAATAATTTTGCACCAGCTAAGTTGATCAAGGAGAAATTTCAATTTGAATATTAGCAAAGGCTTGCAAATAGAAGAACCAGTTGATCCAATGCAGGAATCTCCATCACAGGAAAAGTGAAACTACATGGTTTCATGCATTTAATTTTTAATGTGGAAACTGGTTTCTTGTGAGACGTACCAGTGATAGGTAGTCGCCCCCCCTGCCAAATCCTTCATCTGTCGACTTGGAGAATGTTGTTACATATGGTACCCCTGGTAACCGACTCTCTTTGAGGATCAATCTTCCATTGGCCATCAACAATGAATTTTATCTGCAGTTAATAACATGTCACATTTAGGCACAGTTATTCAAGTATATATTCTCCTTGCCAAAAGAGAAAAAAGTTCATATCTTTTAGCTGCTAGATCTGCATACCTCATATATCCCTGGATAAAGCCATAGCCTTGTTGACCAAAGTCTGGTTTTCCTGGAAGAACATGTAATCCTATTGATCAGTAAGCTCATTTTTCCACAATTATTTTAGCGCCAAGTAGATAAAACAACATGACAACTTCAGAATTTTAAATGAAGGAATAGCGAGACGATAACCAACAATAATATGTCAAACTGATTATGATGATTCTTCAGGAAACATAAATGTAAATTAGGCACAACAGAACTAAACAAAATAAAGTTCTGATGCCAAATTATATACAGTTATGAAAATAAAGAGACTGTTAAGACCTTGATCCAGTGGGGCCTATGATACTAGATGATGGTTGTGGATCCATTTCAATCTGATGATGCCAACCATTGAAGCTACCAGTCACCTCCACAATCTCACCATCCCCACGGTACTGTATCTCAACCTAATAAAATCAAATTGAGTCAGCAGGTGTTGACATATATTAATTACAACCAAAGATTCTGTCACTAGTTTCGCTTTGTCAATACATGGAATCTTTTAAAGGGTACACAAAACATTGATAAAACTCAGAAAGGAACTGTGATCATATCTTTTTTCCAAAGGAAATTACTATGCCATACAGTAAGTATGAATAATGAAAATCAGGGCGATTAATAGACCTCATTGGTCAGAACATCCTACTTAAAGCCAAGATGCTCTAATAGCATAGCTAATTTATACAAAATACATCCAAAAGAAATGGTGGTTGTTATACCTCCACTAGTCCTGAAAGGCTTTCTTCAGCAGCTAACTCTGCATCTTTATCGGAGACGAGCTTTGCGCTTTGCTGATTGCTGTTTCAGCATTGGTTTGCAACTTTGACAAAGCAAGCTAAAAAAAATAAAATGCATAAGAAATCAGATGAGTTATCATATAGGTCATAAAATTATGAACTTCCGACAGAAAAGAATTTTAAGCAAACAGAGTCAAACTGACATACATATTTCTATGTAGATACTTGCACAAGGTCTTGCCATAAAAACTAAAGGAGCCTTCAGAAATAGCTAATATACCTTTTCCTTCTCAATCTGTTCTTTCAACCGACACAATTCCATCTCCTTCTGATGCTAAGAAAAAGATTATAACCAAAAATATAATCAGCAGTTCATAAAAAAGGTCCATGCATAAGCAGAACTTTAAGACAAATACTATTACCAGCATGAATTTGAGATTACTAATATCAAGTTGATCCTCCCGTTCACTTGTCTGTAAAACAGAATCACAAGTAATACTGTCATCAAAACAAACCAATCAAGATTGATGTTTGAAGTAACATAATTTTGGGATAAGTAATGACCTTAACATCTGAATCCTTTCCAGATAGAGAACTTATCCCTTCAGCTGATGAACTGTCATCCCTACTTTATAAATATTAAAAAAGTTACATTGATGTACCAGAAAACTATAGTAGTGAAATAGCCTACAGTAGTGGAAAACTATGCAGGATATTTTCCAGTCATGCATCACAATTTGAGCTCCAGTTCCATAAGAGCATAATATAAAAATAGGTGATTCTGACAATGTAACTCTTTGGAATATCACCAAAAATGATCATAGATCTCCACATCCTCCCTTCTTTACCTTTTCACCAAGCAAATGGATTATCAAAGTAATTATTACAAGGGAAAAACAAATAAAATGGTATAAAATGCATCTCTCTCTCTCTCTCTCTCCACAAATGTGCATACAGAGAGAGAGGGAGGAAGGAGAGAGAGAGAGAGAGAGAGAGAGAGAGAGAGCTTGCAATGTTGATGTCCACTTCCACTTATAGCAAAGGAATGACTAGAATCATGGTTTAAATTATGAAATGAAAAATGAAATAATGTACTGTCGCGAACGAGATTTAAATCATTGAATTAGGTTAAATAGTATCAACATGCATAATGGAAAGAAAAATTGAACAGTAGAGAAAACAACAGGAAACTTTGAGCAGATGTACAAACTACCAACCTAAGAGAGGCATCGACTGTCGTAGAAGGCAAAAGTTGCTTGGATGCTGATGTCCTCTGATTCAATGCCAAAGTTGCATCACTTCCATCAAGTGCAGATTTTGAGTGCTCTGAAGCAGGAATTCTTATTTGAACCTCTTCAGTGTTTCCAAATTTACTCTCTTCATTGATATTTTCAGCCTCATTACCAATTAATATGCCATAGATTTTATCTGGGCATCAAGCAGCTCATAAATTTCAAAGAAACAAAAAAATAAAAATAAAGGTGACATAATGAAAAGTAAGCATACATGTATGGTAAAAGACATCATGAAAGGTAAGCATTTGTGTAGTAACAAACAGTATGAAAGATAAGCATACATTTACAGTGCACCTGAAGTAAAAAAGGAATGACATATGTTGCCGAACAATATTAAATGTGTTTAACTTTGAAAACAAGGTCCCTTAAGGTAAGTTACCTTCAACTGTATCCAGGTCTCCATTCTGCATAAATTTTGCCACCTTTTCATCCAAGGACGAATTGCTTGGAGATTCTAAAGGTGCATCACTATGGTGATCACAGTTGTGAGTTGGTTCAATATTTGAACAACTAGAATGGTCTTCTGCAACTGAAACTTCGGTCAACGAGGAATATTCTTCAGCCATATTATCAAGCTTCACATCCTGACCTCTGACCTTTCCATCCGATGACAAACCAGCTACAAATTCTACAGGCATGCTAGGATGTCCAACAGAGTTCAGATTCGAACCAACATCTGAACCAAAAGAATCATTTTCTTTGACAGGAACAGTGGCTGGCAAGGATGAATCGGAGGAAATTCCTAAAGGCATATTACTATGATTTTCCATAACTGGAACACTGGTTGACACGTAAACATATCCATCCACATTATTCACCTGCTCACTATGACCTTCTAAATTATCCAAATCGACTGAAGATTCCACAGGTGAATGACCACTGTCATCATGGTTTGGATCTGGATCGGTAATCAAACTACCAGAACTGATTTCCAATGTTGAAACTTCACTCAACAACGAGAAATCCTCAATGACATCATTCACCTCTTGATCCTGACCTTTTAAATTTTTAAGAGGCTATCAGTAACAGTTGCATATACTGCATAATAAATTAATAACGCGTTTCACGCTCAAATAAAAGAAACAATATATTGACCTGTTATTATTACTTTAGGATCATTGGTTGCATCCTGTATTCCAGCCACGCCATTATCCACATTACCATTTATATCTGTTTTTGTTGAGTCCGCAAGAAGCTTTCTTATAAGTTTATATCCTCTCCGTCTGACAATGTTTGCAAGGTCATTCCTATTAACCATTTTGGACAAAACAGATCAGTCAAACTTGCTCTGATTTTTCCAGTCTCCAAGTCAAAACTACATATAAATATTAAACTTAAACTTCCCGTTGCTGCTAAGGCCAAAATTTCTTGAAGAAAAGAAAAATATGGCAACAAGCAATCAGAAATTGATAAGTGAAACTTTGTAGAAAGTTAAACTTCCCGTTGCTGCTAAGGCCAAAATTTCTTGAAGAAAAGAAAAATATGGCAACAAGCAATCAGAAATTGATAAGTGAAACTTTGTAGAAAGTTATCGGAAAAGTAACTGTCGAATTTTACAGAGAAACCCTAATCAAGCAAATTGAATAAAATTCTAGTAAAAATACAACAACAAAAACAAAAAATTATAAGAAAAAGTAATGGAAGAACCTTCCGTGCTGCGAGAAGTCTTTCAAGGAGGGCACGTGATCTTTTGGAAGTCCAACCGCAGTAAGAAACTCCCGGAGCTCATTGCAGAGCTCCTCATTGCTCTTCACCTTTCGACTAAAAATTTCCCAGGCAAAATTAAAATGAGAGTGAAAAAGAATAAGAAGAAAGAAGAGTAGAAATGAAAGCGAAGAGTAAAGGAAGATGTAAAAACCTGGTCTTCTTCTTCACTGAAGAGGCATGAACAGTGAAGTGTGGTGGAGGTAAGCGTTGTTGTTGGGCGGCCCATCTCAGCTGCTTAGGGTGGTATTTGGGGTCGGAGAAGACGAGATTCTGAGAAAAGAGGGAGAGGAATGCGGGAAGGTGAGAGACGTTGGCCGCCATGCCTCCTCAGTCATCACTAATCAGTGATAATGTTGTGTTTTGTGAGCAGGCTTTTGCAGAATTTCAGGCTTCGTCCGATGGTTCTAGTTGTTTTCATTTTTAGCTGTTATTATTTTGCGATTTTGGGGGATAGTAAATTTTGTTTTACGACGCAAAAATCACGGTCCATTTGATTATGTTAAAGGTCCAAAACACGACGCAAGGCCCAAGTTAACTTTAGAACCCCCAAAATATGCTCGTCCAAGTCCAATCGAGAGAGGCACGGCTCCATATATAATCATGTATCCTCATATCATATTCGATAGCAGAAAAGAGTTTGTAATTCAGTGGTTAAGAGCGATTATTCTTATAATCGAGGTCTTGTATTCGAATTCCCCTACCTCTAACATTGCTTGAACCCTAATACGACATGTTTATTATTCATATTCGCGGATCTTATAATATTTTGTATTCCTGTAAAAGAATAATCAACCCAAACCCTATAACTTCATGTTATAGTCGATTTACTTTGTCGTGTCAAAAACCTCTTGAATGGGATTGGATCGGTCGGTATAATCATACTTGCACCGAGCCCGACATATCCGAGCACTTATACATGGATATACATGATCATGTAAATATGGAGTAAAATTTTCGTAGGACAGTTTTGGCCCAAGCTCAGTTTGGGTATTTGAAACTCAAGCTTTCATTGGATCTAGGCCCCAAGGCCCTTGACTAGTCCGACGTCCTCGTGAAGCAGGTGAACACAAACGCAAACCAGAGCGTGCAACAAACAAAGGCCTTTGACCCTTTCCAACAACCATGGGGCCAACACGACCTAATCAACAGCCGTCTATCAAATCAAGTTAATTGATTGATTGAGCCAACGATCCCAGATCATGATGGGTGCGTGCGATTTTGAAAGAGATCAAACCACCTGGTCCCACCTAAATCAAACCAACGTTTCCCGATGCAGATTTTAGAACAAAAGTCTTCCGTCACGCGCCCCGTGACATTGTCATTCTCATTTGAGTGAGTGAGTGTCAGCAAGACTTGTGCTTTGACAGGAAAACTTACTTGCAGTGGGTACTATTTTTCTATCCCAATCAATAACACGGTAATATATGGAAAACTTATTATTTCATATGTTATTGCATTATTGGTTCACATTGTATGAAAGTCTTTCTCAGACAGTAAGTGATCATGACCATTGTTTTGCTATTTCTTCTCAATTTTGCTTTTTTTTGAAAATTTTCTTTCATAAGTTCGTGAGTTGATTTTCATCGTTGATGCGCTGTGAGTTTTATAAACGTCAACGTTAAAATTAACACATACGTACATGAGGAGGTCCAAAGAGGGGGACTCAGGAGACAATGTAAATGACATTATGCGCTGCAAGTATTTTTCATATTTGGAATGCGTTAGAACATTCATATGTTATTTAAAATAATGTGATAGGGCAATTAGCTTTTAGTCTAATAATTCTTCCCTTCGCAAGCAATGTTGAAATTTTGTATGCCGCTAATTATGTGGATGTGTCCACCAAACAGATATTTTTAATGAAAACAATCATTATATATTATCTAAATGATAATATGCTCAATTTAAAATGCACATTTGATATAATTGGGTCTGAAAAAAGCCATATATAAATGATTTAAAGTATGTTTTCTAATAAAATATGATTCGGAAAATGCCAGTTGACATTAGGTTTGGATTTTTTTTCCCACTAAAAAAAAAAATCAACTATAATGTATGAACATCATATTATTTTATTTCTGGATCAATTATGCAGAGATAAATCCAATAGATAAATTAATATATCTTTAATATAGGAATATCATGATTAATTAGCATACTTATAAATAATCACATATTAAACCAATACCTAAACTTTGGGAGTTAGGCGTTGTCCAAAGAATCACTAATCTTAGAAAATTTGCTTCATAAGTAAGAGATTATGAGTTGCATGCATGTGTTGTTAGGTAAGATAGATAACAACTAAAGTGGATGTAAAGCGTGCATGCATATAAAAATAATACGTATTCCATGTTCTACCATTTATTTTTAGCTAAAACAACCTACTTGTTGCTGTCTAGCTCGTCCTTGCTTCATTACATATACGTTTTCCTAATGAATATTGAAATATTAATTTCCTTTGTCCCATTAATTTAGTTTGGACGGCAGTATATATTTAATTCAGTATAGATAATATTTAAAATAATAAGTGAAGCTAACTTGTAGCATGACTAGGTAGTATAAGGGGGGAAGTATAGACAATTTGAAACCATACATATCGAAAGTCAAATAAACAAAAATGTGGCTGGCAAATGTCACAGCGTGTCTCTTTCAGACCATGACATCTGACGCAATAATGACTTACTGTTGTGAACTGTATTTATGAATTTAGCACCTACGACGACTTTAGAATGTTAAATTCATGAGCAAAAGATGCATTTATTGACATTACCTTGTTGAACTCAGACATCTTAATTATGTGTTAAATTAATTTGATATAGATCTAATATTGACCTAAACCAAACTTTCCGTGAAAAAAAGTAATTAGGAAAGCATAAAACTCGATCTATCTAGGTTTGGGACAGAGGTCAAGGCACTTTTGCATGTTAGGTAGGAAGGTGCAACGACAATGAATCACAAGAACATTTTCAATATGCCACTTACAATAATATTAAGAAATTCAATCGATGTGACCCTTTTTTTCCCTTGTATAAAGCCATGAATACAATTTTCCATGGACCACAATTAACTTTACCACAAGACTTCACACTGGCAATTTGGCAAATATATTCGAATCATAAGCGTATCAATGTCAGCGATGAAATATTATTGTTTTCTAATTGTCTACTTAATTAAAATAATCTCAGAGAGCCTTGTTTGTCAAACACACCCTTAACTTTGCTTTCTTGTGTATCTATAAAAATAAATAAAATTTTATATATATATATATATATATATATATATATATAAAGTTGGTCTCAGAAGACTATGGCAATAATGCAAATGCAAATGCGTCCAAATTCAGATTTATTTTAAACTAAATTTCACATGGTTTCTATTCTAAGTGTCATTATCAGATATATAACCTGCATGCGTGACCATGGCAAGTTTATATGATGCCTAAAACTCAGATCATCTTTGCCGAAGTATTGGACTGATGTAAAGCTGGTGGGTTCTTCCTTCAACTTTGACTTTCTAGACAATAATTAAGTTCATGGATTTTTTAATATATGAATTTTCAGCCTTAATCTCGAGGTGTGTTAAATGTTTTAGAATCTGATAGTGTTCCAATTATACCCCCCATGCCGCGAGATCAGGAACACTTAAACAAAGGTTGAGTTTAGATTAATGTTTTGATTATTGCCACGCATTAATCTAAACCCATGTGACGTGTACGTATGTTTAATTTAATTCCTAACAGACACTTATCTTTCTTCAGTGGAAAAGACGATAAATTTTAAATAAAGCAAAAGGAAGCCAATTATGGCACGATTACAAAAGCCCTTCATGAAGGGCCAAAGGTCATTTATACGTCCTCCTTTTCTGGTAAGAGAAAACGTTTAGGGAGATTAACTATTATACCCAATATAGGAGGTCAAATTATTAATAAATTAAAAAACCTTATATAAAATGGACTTTAGAAACACATCAAAAACTCATTTACAACATAACAAAAAGGCTTTTAATCTTTTTTAAATTACAAAATTGCTATTAATTTCTTAAAACAAACCCAACCCCAAAACACTCAATAGAGCATCAAAGTAATTTAATAGTCAAAATTAAATTAAATAGATCCAGCTGTCATTTTTTGGGTTTTTTTTTTGGTATGTTTATAAAAATTAAATGGTGTAGGGTTTATTTATAGTTTTAGTGCTAAGAATGGGTATATGACTAAATATCTATAAAGTTTAGACTTTAGATAGCTTTTACTTAATTCTCCTTACCTTGCAACATGGGACCATTCTAAGATACAATATTGTGAATTTTATTGCCCTAGCTATGGACTTAGCGACCGTCCATAATAATATGAACATCAATTAAAATACATAAAAATGTGATGGACCAAGAGTCACATTGCACAAAATAAAATGTTACCAAGGTTGAAATTTTGGGGACTAATCTCTATATTCTACGGAACCCTAACCACAAAAGGACTTATTGTTGATGGAAAATGGAGAAATTTCAGTACATGGTTTTGGAAAATTGAAGCTTTCGTGAAGCTTTTTTTAATACTAAAAGAATTCACAAGCTATGACTTTGTCTAAGGTTCTCGGGAATAACATTAAGTAGTATGCCAAATATGACCGACTCACATTCATTTATAGGCTACATGGTGTCTCAACTTTAAAAAAAAAATTATTTGGTGACTATGTCTCTATTTCTTTCGGTAATTTGCTTGTATAATTGGGGAAGAAATTGCTACATACCTAAATTTCAGACAAATCATCTTCTCCAAAATGACATTTTAAAAATCGATATCTAATCCAATTAAGTCAATTTTTCATATTTCACACCCTTCTCTTGAATTGAATAAAACTTTAAATCGGATTAGATTGGTCTATTTTTTCTGTTTGGTTGAATTTTGAACAATCTGAAGATTAAACAACCACATGCACCTCACTTCTCCTAAGCCAAAGGGTCAAGTTTTAAGGATACAACTCCTCTAGACTCACTATAAAAGGCACACACTTGCAACATCATTTAAAAGTAATGTTTATTCAAGAGTAAAAAAGAAATTTGATTATGTGCTCTTTCCATTTCTCTAAGCATTCCTAAATTTTTCTAAGCTCTCGACCAATTGAAGGGTTGTAAGAAGACATCCAAAGTAGTACCCTATTGGTCACAATGGTCACTCTCTTCTTTTGCAAGGGATCTTTGGTCAAATTTTTAACCATTAATTAACTATTAATTAATTACTAGTACTTAGTATATACTAGCCTTCTGCACACGCTTCAGCGCCGGTTAAAGGTCATTTAAAATAATAATAATAATTTATTTTAGAATTAAAAAAGATAATGGGTAGTTGTGTTCCATAAAAATAGGATCCATTATCTGATTTTTTTTTAATTTCAAATTTTTTAAATATGAAAAAGTGTGAATTTACCATACTATCCTCATTTAATTAATAATTTCAATTATTAATGTTTGCATTAACCAATAAATTTCCTGATATTTTGAATGTTTTACCATTCTCTACCTTTTGCTTTATATATACTAGCCCCTTGGCTAGTATATTTTATTTTAGAATTAAGAAAAAATAATATGGGTAGTTATGTTCCATAAAAGTATAACCTATTATCTGATTTTGTTGTTAATTTTAATTTTTTTAATATAAAAAAGTGTGAATTTACCATATTATCCTCATTTAATTAATAATTTTAATTCTTAATGTTTGAATTAACCAATGACATTTTCTTGTATTTTGAATGTTTCACCATTTTCTACTTTTTGCTTCACATATATAGATATATAGATGAAGTATATATAACTATTTTTTGGTCTTTCAAAAGTTTGAGTGAAGGACCTCAAAGGAATTCTGGAAAAATTTATATTTCTCCAAGTGTTGGCCACAACAAATTGACTATTAATTCTAGTAAGTTTTTGTTCTACCAAATAAAGCTTGTCATTACCACATGAAGTTCAAAGTTGAAACCACTATTGAAAATACGTGAATTTTGCCATGAAACATCGAAATTCTTTAGGCTATTTTTCTGATTGATAAAAAAAAAGTTAAGAAAAATTATGGGTCATGGTGAATTATGTCACACTCATTTTGCTACTGGTCGATCATTCACGCCCCAAAAATCCTTTAAAAAAAAATAAAAAAAATTATAATGAAAATGATATTTATCTCTTCCTTTTCCCCATCATTTTTCTTTTGTAATTATTTTGGTAATTTATGATTGACTTTCATCAACATTAATAAATGCTTGGTAGCATATTGGACTTCAAAAACTGCAAATAAGTTCACCAATAATGACTTGGCACTTGGCTTGGAAATTATCAAATCAATAGGCCATGGTTTTCATAAAAAAAAAAAAACCCTAGCCGCACTTTGGCCCCCTTTCTCCTTGCCGACAACCAACCGCAAGGAAGGTAAGAGGAAGGGGAGGGGAGGAGGGTGGCCACTGCCCCTCTGCCCATCTTCCCCTTCCTCTCCTCATCTCCCTATCTTTTCCCTTCCTCTTATCCCCTCTTCTCCTCCCCTTCCCTTCCTAGATAATCTAGATGTGTTTGTCGTTTGTTTTGTTTGATTGTTTTTGCAGTGTTCTAGGTGGTTGGTATTGTCTTTGTCTTGACAAAGGCGAAATTAGTGATGCTGGTCTCTTAGGGGTCCTTTTATTGTTGTTTATGTAGTGACGTTGTATTATGTCTCTCCCAGGGAAAGTTGTGATATCTGGTAGTTGATATTTTGTCTCTGTTTCAACGAAAGCAGTGCAGCAACACCTTGGTGGTAGTTGTTGGGAATGTGGTGCTCTTCTTTACTCTGCGCCGACCAAAGAACTGTGCTTGGTCATAAGAGGTTTTCTTTGTCAATTTCTGAGTTGAAGTAGAATGCTTCTCAGGGGTTATGTGTTCCTCCTACGTATTTTTTCTTGATTTCTGCTATGGTATGCCTTGCAGTTTGTGTGGGTGTCAAAAGACTATGATTTTGCTCATAGAAGGCTTCTTTTGACAGTGGAGATGTTCTGTTGTCCTCTCATGTGGGTCTACTATGTTGTTCTACAGTTGCGGTTCTCGTCAAAAGTCTATGTGTTAGTTTTTGTTTTTGATTTGTTAAAGTGACTAGAATCGGACTCTCTTGTTAGTCTATGACATGTGTGGCACTCTTTCCTCCCCTGAGGTTTGTCACATGAGGTTGTCCTAGGAAGGTTTCAACGAGGCCATTGTATCATGTCATTCTTTGTATGTCTTTGATTATATGAATGAATTCTATTTCTAAAAAAAGAAAAAGAAAAAAAGAAATAGACCATCGCTTTCAGTTGCATGTCATCTCATAATAATGAGTATTGTGTAATTTACAAAACTATAAAGACAGCACAAAAATACCTGTATAAATGTTATATTTAGTTATTTTATGCATATGTACATTTTGTTACACATAAAATAAATAATACATTGTGATTTTATGTTCAAACCACTCCATAACATATTGGTAGTATGTGTGGGAAAACTCCTTTCCCCTTCCTAATTTTGACAAAAATAAATGATACATTGTTTTTTGCAGAGCCATTATTTTATATCCCATCAGCACTGAGCAGGCTGAAGGCTTTGGATTCTTTGTGGTGTTGGAGAAGAAAGAGACCAGGTAAGGGGGGTAGAGTTGGGAGAGGAAGGCCTATTATTACTCTATTTGTTTATGATGGAAAGTTCTGATAGGCTACTAGGCCTTATAGGCTCTCATTCCTAATCAAACACAAAGAGGGGTTAGAAAAAGTTGTGATGATTGAAATTAGAGAGCCTGTCCTTTGACTTGTGCTCTCCCTCAATAAATAATATCCCCAGCAGTCACCAAAAGTCCTTCATTGAAACAAGAGGTAAAGGCAACAACTTCCACACAAAGTATTCACCACAAGCCTATTTGAAAGGGTCTTCTTCTCTTCTCTTGGTCACTCAGCAGCAGGCAGAGATCAGAAGCAGAGAACGGAGAGAGAGAGAGACAGAGAGAGAGAGAAAGACAGAGAGACAGAGATATGGGGAGAGCTCCTTGTTGTGACAAGGCAAATGTGAAGAAAGGACCATGGTCACCTGAAGAAGATGCAAAGCTAAAAGAGTACATAGAAAAATATGGGACTGGAGGAAATTGGATTGCTCTTCCACAGAAAGCTGGTAAGATTTTCCTTTTTCATTTTGCTTATTTTGAACATGTAATCATTTTGATCATATGTGTTTGTATGGTTTCTTTCCATTCTTTTCTGGTTTTGTCCCTATAGTCTACAGTTTGTTTGTGATAATTACTGAATGGCGTTTGGTTGTTTTCAACTGCAGGTCTTAGGAGATGTGGGAAGAGTTGCAGATTAAGATGGCTTAACTATCTGCGCCCCAACATCAAACATGGAGAATTTTCTGATGAAGAAGACAGGATCATCTGCAACCTCTTTACTAACATTGGAAGCAGGTACCTTATAATTTCTCACCCCTTTTTTTGTGTGTCAAATATCCCTTTTTCCCCCTTCAATTTTCTCTTTTTCCTTCATATATTTCTGGGTCCAGTTCTTTACCATTTTCCCCACCTGGGTTTTCAATGTTTGTTCTCTCACATCATCTATAAAGAAAAAAAAGAGTGTTTGGGACAGAAGAAAAGTTACATGTACAAAGAAAATATACCATGTGAAGATACATTTTAATTTCTTCAGTTCATTGCTTGCATGCCAAGTTTAGATCTTTTATGATAATATGCAGTAACAGTTTCTTGTGCTCAGTCACATTTCTTCTCATGGAACTTAACCACATCAATGTGCAGGTGGTCCATAATAGCAGCTCAGTTGCCAGGCAGGACTGACAATGATATCAAGAACTACTGGAACACCAAGCTCAAGAAGAAACTCATGGGATTAAATATTCTTCCATCCCACATAAAATCCCACTCAGGCACCTTCTCATCTCTTCTTCATCTTCAAGCTTCATTATCATCATCTTCACCATCATCATACAGAGGCAGCAACAACAGCACTGCTTATTATGCACAAACCAGGTCTTTCTCTAGTGCTTTGGAGCCCATTTCATTTTCACCAAGTCTTCTGAGCAGAAGTTCAACTAATGCTGCTTCTGTTCTTCATCAAGTGCACCAAGAGAGGTTTGTGGGTAGAGCCATGCAGCATAATTACCAAGTCAAAGATAACATCTTGATGTTTGGGGGTGAAGCAAGTTGCAGCTCTTCTGATGGGAGTTGCAGCAACCAGATCAGCCAGTGCAGAGACAGAGAGTATGAATATAATTACAATTTCTTCAATGGTGGGGAAGGGCACCAGAAAATCATGCTACCAGATGGGCTTAATGGGTGGAGATCAGAGAAGCAGAATGGCAATGGGATTTGGGAAGATCAAGCCCCATTAGATTATGGCCTTGAAGAAATTAAGCAGTTAATTAGCAGTACCAGTAGTTGCAACAACTTTTTGTTTGATGAAAACAAGACAGAGGAAAAGGCCATGATGTACTACTGATGCTGACTGTGAGTAAAATCAAAAAGATTTGAAGAAGTGGAGGAAGGGATGGGTTGAAGATATTCAGATTTGGACTGGGTTTTGGTGGAGGGGTTAAAATGTTTCTGATAATGGGTGCACTTTCTTGACAGTACATGGTAAAAAAGTTTCCTTTGTGCATTTCTTTTTGGGAAATGATGTATGTAAGTACAGTTTAACTGCACTACCATTAATCAGGCATGCTAAGAAAATCAGAGAGAAAAAAAACCCATCATCTTTTAAGACTGAAACCTGCAATCTTAATGGCCAAGTATCCTTTTTTAGTCCTTTCTTTTCTTCATGGTCTTAAAAAATTCAACTTGAATCTGGTCCTTAGATCTTTTATGGATATTATCATCTCAGAGTTTTTCTGTTTTTGAGTTTTTTATTTTTTATTTTTTATTTTTTATTTTATTTTTTTAAATGACTTGATGTTAATCCCAATCTCAGTCTGAATAAATTATAGAAGCAACAATATTATAGAATTGAAGGCAGGCATATTATGCCAAAACAAACATCTCATTGGCGTCATCAGTTACATCAGGGCCTTGTTGATGCACTGCCAATGGCACACGTAACATGATAATTTGTCATGGTTGATAAACTAGTGCTCAGTATTTTATAGTTTTATCTATTTCCCATTATTTTAGCCAATAAATTTATAATTCCCATCTTCCATATATTTTTACATCTTATATGAAAAAGAAATCAATTTATTCTCTCTCTTCCTCTACTTTATCTCCCCTTGTCACCCCTTTCTTCTATTTTCATGCAATTATAGGCCAATAATGCTATAATACGCGTGATAACATTTCCATATGACAGAGCATTATTGACTGAAGATAACAAAACACTGATATCTCCATTGCAACTAAGTTTTTCTCTTACGGAACCATTGCATGTGGCATGCATGGTCAGATATTTGGGCATGGGAGCAAATAGGAACACTATTTTGTCTCTAGAGGCCCTGGAACTAGCGCTGATTGTGGCATGGGTTTGAGGCTCAAACATAAATTATATTAACACAATTTAAAACTGGGATTTTTTAAATCAGAGCCTGCAGTTAAGCAGCATATAGCATGTAAGGTTGGCCGTCAATAATTGATTGTACTCTTGATGGAGACTTAAGAGGTAGTGAGAGGAAAGATGCATGCTTGAATTTAAAACCATAAAAAAGAGAGCAAAAAAAGGGGAACACAACAGAGATTCTCAAGAGGAAAACTGAACCCATTTGAAATGCCAGGGAAGTTTGATGTGTTTTGCTGTTTTGTTTTCCACAAGAAAGACAGATAGCAAAGATCGAAGATAAATGCATTCCATTGACCTCTTCAACATGTTTTGTCTGCTTTCTGCTAATAGATTAGACTAATGGGTTTTGCCAGCTATAGGCATTATATAAAATGGATATTAGAAAATTTATAAATTGTCTTTAAAGCAATGGGGAAAGGTTTCTTATTAGGAATGTCTTTTCTAGTGGAGTGAAAAAGGTAAAAGTTTGTGGCACCAACTGACCCATGAAGTTTCTAAGCAACTTTTTGCCAAATTATGCTGTGCAGAATGGACTTTTGGATGTTTGTAAGCAAATAGATATATGTGGCTTATGACCAGCCTGTTGTCCATAGGCAAATAGATATTGCAAATCTACTAATCATAATTCTCCTCCAATCAGTTCTTATCTTGAGCTTTGTTTGGCCAATTACTCAAGAATTTTTTTGTTTTTATTTTTAATGACTCAAGATTTTAGCTAATCACGCAGATTTTAGCGGTCTAATCTCGGCGATTATACGTATTGCTCGAGATACCTATTCATCCCCAAAAAAAGAAGAAAAAAAAATCAAAGACAATGTTGAAATTTTGAAGTACATAATAACTATGATTAATCTTCAATAACACATACAACCACACAATATTTTTTTAAGGGGGCAAAAATTTTCAATTAATATTTTCAATGAAAAAGTTCAAATTGAATCTCAATAAAAGGTGAGAAGATTAAGTGGGGTATGTTCTCTTTTGTTCCTTTCCCTTTTCCCAAACACAGAGCTTTCAATACTTTCATCCTAAAAGAAAACTTTTCTGGAGATCAGAAGAAAAGTCGGAAGAATAAAACTGCATTGACCTTCATGAGTAAAGTGCTAAAACGGTCGTTGATTCAGAGCAAGCCATGTCCTCTAAGTACAGGAATTAAAGATGAAGGCCCCCAGTGGCTCTCAGTTCATAGAAAAAGCCAAATTGCCCTGGACCAAGAAATAATGATTTCAAATTTGGCTGCTTTTCAATTCTTCTTAGTGCAGTGAACTTGGCAGCAGACAATCGGTCCAAAAACAAAATTAATGCAAAGCTGAAAATTGGTCCCCCATCTGTATAGGGACTTCAACATTGCTAATTCCTCCTTCTTAGGGCTCTATGATCACATTTCAGTCTCTAAAATTTACTGCTAAGCCTCCTGATGGAAAGGTTGTTAAATTATTTGGACAAATGGAATAGTAAACATCAAGTAATCAATAAGATAATGACACTTGGCGACACCGATAAGATACAACGATTGGGTATTGTACATGGGGATATTACAGCAATTTTATGTACAACATGCACAAATAATGGTTAGGAAGGGGTGGTGTAATCTTAGCTTTACAAGAAATCCCATTGCCAATAAACTTTCTCTACAATTCCTCCACCACTCTTTACAGCAAGGTGAAGTGTTTCAGAAGCAGGAGGAACCCCCCAGAGTAATGGCACTGCAACCGTCATTCTTAGCTTTTCATGCAACCCACCTCTCATCGCTTTCTCCGCAGCAACAACCTGAATTTGACAACATAAAAGGTATATTAATAAACAAAAGCTTATCCACGACACCAGTCTTCAGAGTTCAGGCATGCATAAAAAAATTTCAGCTAACTACGAGATACATGTAAACTAGCCACGATATCAAACGTGCAAAATAACTGTCTATGAAACAAGATACAGTGACCAGACCAGGAGGGGAGAAATGTGCCAACTGGAATGACCTCTTTCCTACGGTATGCAGAATGCTTGCTCCATCCCCAGCTACTAAAGGTAACCATTTCACCTTTTTGTTTTGTTTTTTGTGTGGAACCATTTAACCTGTTCAAACAACATCTACCCTAATTCTATATGTCTTTCACTTGTTCCTTTTCTTTTATTGTCCCCAATCCTTCTGTGTTCTCATCTCTCTTTTTTCCTATCCGGGCATTATTGAAGTGTTCCCATCTTCCTCTCCTTGTCAAGCAGTGGCTAGTTCAGTTCATGAGACTAGCTTTGTTAGTAGTTCAAGAAGCCCTTTTGTAGGTGGATCTTCCATAGTCACAAAGCTTCACTTTGAAGGATTGACCCCCCGACAAGGAGTTTCTTGAGTGGTGACTATTGCAGTATTGATCTCCCTGGCTTGAAACTCTTAGCATTCCATCTAACTTACAACCATCAAGGACTGTTATCTTGTACTAATGGGAACTAGCTTTATTGGCAAGTTTCATCGCTCTATTTCGGCCCTACCTCCACTCAGAATGGCAACAGGAAAAGAGCAAGCTGGCTTGCCACAAAACTTGTATGGTTCCACCTCTGGAGACCCATCTCCAGTAAGGGACTGTACTTACTTGGGTTCCAAATATATAAGCGATGAACTTTCCAAATCAGAAAATTTAGACATCTTTTACATAAACTAAATATCTTCCCAAGAAGACAATCTAAGGATTTAAATAAATCTGTTTACTTTACTCTGCTCCGGCCAGCACAGACGGTGATAACCCCTACCAGGCCCATTACTGGACAATTGTCAATGGACCATATGCATATGTTTGCAATGAAAATTTCAAAGTGCAATTTATTAGACAAGACAAGGCCTAATACAGTTTTGATTAACAAATTGAATCTACCGTCATTAAGATCAAAACTCTATTTCCACTACTTGAATTGAAAATTAATAATACTAAGCAATTAGTAGTAATGATACATGCAACAAATACATAGAGAATTGAGAATTCAATATAACCCCACAAGAAATAAATATATCCTTTGGCATGGTTTCATTGCAGCTCTTAGACCATAAAACATGAATAAGTTTTTGGAGACTCAATTATCTTATAAAATGACTTTCTTATAGTAAAACCATAAGGCTAGGAGGGAGACAGGGTATTGAGAACAAAAATGTTCCTTTGGTCCTCAACAATATTCAACACAATGAAATAATTCTGATGGGAAATAAGAGTTAAACGGTAAACATTTGTGACATGGAAATATGGCATACCTCACCACCATGTTCCAGCACAGTGTCTTCTACAACATCGCTTAGCATCTCAATGGAACGGCAAAACCCAAAGATGCATAGTTTCCTACCCGTATCAAGACCCTAGAATGACAAATTCTCACATGCATAAGACAAAGCACAAAAGAGAAGCACCCAAAAAAAAAAAAACATATAAACGATCAAATTGCAGCTTAAACAATAGAATAATAGTGGAAAGGTTTGTTTACATTTGTTGCTGCAATATCAAAGAGAGCGCCTAGACACAAACCCTGCTCTGTATCCATGTAATCACTCTCCTGAAATCGCTGAAATCTTTGATTAGCCTTTGACCTCCCTTGCTTCTTCTGTCAAGTATAAACATTCAACTAGATGATTTAACAAACAACTTTAGTAGTCAACATGGAGTCTGAAGATTGAAAAATATTTAGGCCTAAAAAACGCCATACTTTGATACTAATTACTCATTGTAAGCAATATAATTATAGCCCATAAGGGTCAAATACAACATAAAAACAGGGACAGATTACTACAGTAAGAAACTTTATGCTTTAGAGAAAACAATTAAGATCAACATACATTTGAAGAAGTGACACGTCTAGGGACCATGGAGCCTCCAATCTGAACGAGCCCATCAGTAGTGAACAATGTGACTCTCTCCTCAGCAACCCATTCAATTTCTGTCAAACATGAAAACCCAAAAATATAAAAAATGAAACCCAAAGGATCAAACAGTAAAACAGTGAAAGAACACATACAATGCTAAATGTTAAATTAATAACCCAACTGCTTGGAAATGATATTTTATTATTTATAAATGAACATGATGTAAAGAAGGGTACCTACCGGAGTCATTGGACCAAGGAAAGAAGCCGAAGAGATCGTCGGGTAAGGAATTGGACGAATCGGAGGAGGAATTGGCGCGAAACCGGAGAAGGCGAGAGGGGCAAGGATGGGAATTTGGGAATTTGGGAGGGAAAGCGGCGGAAAGAGAAGAGAAAGATGAGTCCTTGGCGCGAGAGAAGGAGGGGAAGGAAGAGAACGGTGAGAAGCAAAGAGCAGCCGAGGTTTCAGCCATTGAAGAGAGGAAATTGCAGAGAGAGAAACGGAGAAGAAAAGAAGGAAATGACACGAAAGAAGGAAAAAGGAAAGGGAAAGGAGGCGAGTTTGACGCCACATGTGGTGGATGGCCACGTGTAACAACCGGACGTTTAATTAGTTGCTAAGTTGTTAACATGCCATATTGTTGGATAGGAAGGAAGCTTCAAAGTTCAAAACTCGATCTCATCGTCACGTGCGACAGGCGTTAGCATTTAAATTGTTTAGGGATCAAACTTAAATATAAAAGAGTTAGAATACTATTTCGATCAACTAGCCTAACTAAACATTTTGCATATAAAATTTTGAAACTTGATAAATATTTTGGTTAGATTCGCAAAAGCATATTAACATGTCACGTGTTTAATCTCTTTTCTATAATTTACAATTTTATTTAAGCTAATATTACTGTATTAGTAGCATAGATTCTGCAAGAGGGATTGAAACCTTATTCTAATGTGGAATGGTTGAGAATCTGAGATGAAGTTTGTTGGAGCTATTCAATAACGACGGGCATCGTTGTCATTGTGATGGGGTTATTATTTGGATTGATATGGTTAACTTGTTTATTAATCCTAAGCATGATTGTGTTTTTGCCCTTGCTTCGATGGATCCTAAATTAACACAATTTTTTAATACATGTATAACTTATTGTTGTCGAAATAATGAGACAACATATATCAATACAAGGAGATTATTTTCTCTAAAAATTCTAAATCCTCTCACATTACAACCAAACCACGTTAAACAACGGTTTTAGATTAAGGAGCCAAGCCATGCTGTATCAGATTCACATCTAACCCTCAAACTCCATGAATCATGGAGGACGGAGAGGGGCAAGAAAACATACAGATAGCAGCTGTAAGAAAGAAGCTTATATTATTTCATCACAGTATAATCTCAAGGCCCAATCTAGTATCTTAGTAGGCCTAGCGACATCTCAGCCCACAGTTATATTGGGTACACAGACGCAGGCAAGCGAGGTTTGGCTTGTGCAAGCAAAGGGCTAGCCTTCTTCAAGTAAATCTGATCCTCAGTGAAGTCAATCTTGTCCACATCTGGCGGCAAGCTCCATGAAAACCCTTGCAGGAGCCTTGCAAGGAGCATCACAACTATGGTGGAGCCGAGCCCAACGCCCATGCAGCCTCTCCTTCCAGTAGAGAAGGAAACGAACCTCAGGTCATTCTCTTCCAGGTCAACTTGTTGGTCAACAGCTATATTCAGATGGCGTTCTGGGTTGAATCTCAATGGCTCTTCCCACACTCTAGGGTTGCGCCCAAGCTCTAAGCGGCTTAAGATGACATTGCTGCCCTTTGGGATGAAGTAGCCTGCCACTTCAGCATCTGCGATGGACACGTGGGGGAGGTTGAATGGTCCAACTGGATGCAACCTCATAACTTCTTTTGCACATGCCCTTATGTAAGGGAGGTGAGGGACATGGGATTCTTGAACAAGAGTCTTTTTTCCCACTACCCTATCTAGTTCCTCTTCTGCCTTTTTTAGCATCTCAGGTTGGTTGAGCATTTCTGTTAGAGCCCACTCTGCTATATTGAATGGACTGTCCACTGTTGAGAGCTGCAGCTCCTGATCATCCACAATATATTTATGATTTGTTGGGTAATTTTTTTTTGGGTACTAATTAATATTTATGTTTAACATCATCCAAAAATTCGTTTTAGGTTCAGAATGAAGCATTTATTGGGTGTAGTGTTTAATATATCATCCACATATACTTATGCAATGATGAACATGTTTCATCTCGATTCAAAGTCTGACAACATAACATATAAGTATTTTATATGTTACTAAATTTACGATAAGATGAATATATAGTATAACAATAGATTGTTTACCGTGGTTTGCGCTTTGATCTCTTCATCTGATAATAAGGGTTGTCCATTTGCATCTTTGAGTGAGATGAAAACATCAAGCAGGTCATCAGGCTCATTCCTCTTGCCATCTCTCCATTCTTGTAACCTCTCATTCACAATAGGCTCTTGATGCTTCTTGACAATGTTCATAGCCTTCCTTACCTTTTTCTCGTGCCCATCGATGTCAAAAACTCTAAGCCAAGGAAGATAATCAGATACGCAGAATGCATAGGCATAAGTGAGCAAAGTAAGAAGCGCAGAGACATGTTCTTCTTCTTCAACACCAGGCCCTCCATCCTCCCTCCCTTTGCCAAAGTACGTTCTGTTGAAAATCATCTTTCTCATGATACTTCCTGAGTAAAACTGGGCTGCAATTCTCACATTCACCACTGCACCATTTTGATTGGCTGAGCATTGGTTATACAGAAACTTAACCAGGTTATCAGCTTCTTCGTTTCTCTTACCAAGTAGCCAATGAACCCTAGACGGGTTGAACGCTTCAGCAACCAAAACCCTTCTCATTTTCCTCCACTGGTCTCCCCAAGGCCCAACCACTGTGGTCAAGTACCCGCTACTTAAAGTTTTAGTGGCCATTGTGACGGGTCTTGATGCGAAAACTGCATCATTTTTCTTCAAAAATTCCCTGGCAATTTCTGGTGAAGTTACTGGGATGACATGGACATTTCCTAGGCGTATGCAGGCAATATCAGTGTTGAGTTTTTTCATGAGGCTGTGGATCCATCTGTGTGCTGGTCTGTTCCTCCACATTTCCGGCAAAGAACCCACAATTGGCCATGGGCTTGGCCCTGGAGGGAGAGGCACGACTGGGACGCTATTTTTGTTGTGGGTTTTGAGTATGAATTTGACAAGAAACATAAAAATAATGAAAGCAAGGGAAAGAGAAATTGGAGGCGTGACTTCAGAATCTAAGAACAAATAAGGCAATGACATCTCAAACCCTAGTGATTAATGTGCTGCTGCTGAGCTTGTTATTGCAATGTTCTTGTTATATAAAGTGCTTTGGGCTTTCTGTGTTTGGTGTGAATTAGGCTATTAAAGACATGACTGCTCGACAGAAAATTGCATGCCTGAGAGAAGTTGGTAGAGATTTATGTCTAGCTAGATGGAATGATATGAGAATTTTGGACATATGCAGAGCTATCTCAAACTGGTTTGGATCCTAGCTACCTGCCTTTTCAAATTACTTCAATTAGGCATATATTTTGCCAACCCAATGAATCGACTTGACAAAACCCGAATTCCGATCAAGTGGGTTTTTGGGTTTGCTAAGTTGGATTATTAGTTTGATTTGTTTGCTACTTTAATACGTGTTAAGTTCTTTGTGAGGTGTAGATTTGAGATGATGTTTATGCGGTTACAATTAGAGAGGCACTGTCACTAAAAACAAGGGGCAGTAGTCACCTTTTCAAAGTAACTAATTTAGTTTTCATGACATTTAGATATAGGTGGTCAATGATTTTGCATACTACTCACTATTAATTGAATGTAACTGGGCTGCCCATACTGTTGCTGGCTTCACTTCTAAACAGGGGTAATTATGTTTGGGATCACCTGGGAATTAATTGGCTTTTTAATATTCTTGTCTCTTATGTAAACCTTGCTATCCGTTATTAATAAAATTTTCCAGCAACTTTGACCAAACAAACAAAAAGAATGTAATTTTGACTATTGATTTAAATATGATTAATAAAATCCTAAATTACTGTGGCTGACACATAAACAGTAAGTTTTTAATAAATATTTTATTATAATGTTGTAATTGTAACCCAAATCAATAAAATATTACACTTAATTTAAGTTTCGAGACACCACTTGTAGTTTTCTATTAAAAATTCAAACTAAAGCATTTTATTTAGAGAGCTGATGTTCCCTTTCATTTTTTATCTACTTACACTCCATTTGTTAGAAATTATATATTCGCACTCTTCTTTTGTCCATTTACACTTTTTTTTTGTTATAGTAAAAACTATTAAAAAATAAAAAAGAGTGTAAATGGACAAAAGATGAGTGGGAAGATCACCACCCTTTATTTAATATGCATCGACAATTGATGTTTAGGTTTCAACCCAGGGCTATGTTTATTTTTTTGGATTTTTGTTTTTGTTTTTTCATGTCTATTTGGACTAAGAATTTGAAACAAGGTGAGGATTTTTAGTTTTGGGATAACTGATGATTAATTTGGTTTGATTATTAGTTGAAGTGTTTATATTTTCAGATTTGGTTCTTGCTTCTCGATGTTGCATTTTTTGGATTTTCTCAATTTTAGTTTTTTGGCATGGTTGTTTTGTGATGCTTTGGTTATGGTTTTTTTTTTTTCCCCTCTTTCGTTTTTTGTGGTATAATTGAATTGTAGAATCTTCATCAAGTCTTCGTCCTGCATCAGGTATATTATACTTCTGTTTTTTCACATGTCTCAAATGTTAGAGACAAATGTGGGAGTCACCGAGAATGACTCAAGAATACAAAATAGAAATTGTAATTAATCAGTTGAAATAATGACTGAAATGGTCCCCCAACTATTGCTCCAATATCATTTTGGTCAACCAACTAAAATTTTCATTTGAACTGTCCTTAAACTCTTTATTTCATATCAAGATGGTCTATCCGTGACAGATTCCGTCACTTCTGATCATGTGATAGTCACGTGACTGAGTTTTGAAGGGTATATGTGACTTTTTGAGAAGCTCTATCATTCAGAAGTAAAATACCTACAGTTTGGTCGATGTTTCTCTCATTTTAGGCGATTACCATAGACGAAAAGGGATTCTTATGCAAGTTGTTGAATTGGTCGATGTCTTTGTAGTAGTGTGCGAGTCTGAATTGGTGAAGTTAGTGTGTAATTTTAGTGTTAATTTTTGAGTTCGAATTTGGCAGTTTGGGTTATGGTTTGATTTTTGGGATTTTGGGAAATTCACTACTTGTTGATACGGGAGTTCGAATTTCGTTCGGGTGGAAAGACTCTCAAATACGGTAAGGGCTTCTGTAATGCATTTTATATTGTTTTTGTTTGGAAATGGATGAGGTGACCTTGTTTGGAAGTGTGGTTTCTTTATGTGTAAAAGATTTCTTTTTCTGTGTTTGTGTTCAGCTTTTTGGTTGTTTTATGTTTAAAGTAAGGGTAAAAGAATCGTTTTCCTGTATGTGGATTCGGCGTTTGCTATATTGACTGCATAATTTTTTTTAAATGTCCGTGGCCCCTTGGTTGCCTGCTTCACACCCAACTTAGTAATTGTTGTCCTTAGCATTGACAACAAAACTATGACTTTAAATTAACATATTGTTGTTTCAATTTTGCAGCTACCAATAGAATGTGCACTCTAGAATTACATCATGGGGGCTGGTTTGAAAATGGGGTTTATAAAAAAGGTAAGGTTTGTTATTTGGACAATACTCTAGAGGATTTTCCGTCCTTATTATATTTAATGAAAATTAGGAGAAGTGTTGGGTATGATATTGACATTTCTCAAGTCGAGCAAAGTTTAGAAATTAGGTGTAGAAATGTTGAGGCTAGACTGTAGTTTGTTACATCAGATGCTACAGTGGTTGAAATGGTTGGTCACATACCATCTAATAAGGTTGTTGTGTTATATTATAATGAGATTGAAATTTGTAATGATGTTAGGAGTCAAGCATCTGTTCAGTGGCCTAGTTTGGATAATGAAGACTATGACTATGATGCAGATGTAGAGAATTGTGATGGGGATGTGACTCAGAATTACCAAGTGAAAGAGGTGGCTTATATTGAAGATGAGGAGACTTATGAGAATGTTGGGACAAAAGTGGCAAATGAAGATGCAGGGGCAAATGTGACAATTGATGATGATGAGGCAGAATTGCCAAATGAAGATGATGATTCATAATTTAAAGACAGTGATTATGAGTTCAGTGAAAATGAGGCAAAGGTTAGGCCAACTGTTGGAGAGAATATAGCAAATGAGGGGACTACTCATAGGGCTCCAGGAGAGGTGTCATAAAATGGTGCTAACACATCAGAATTGGACACTAGAAGTGAGACTGAAAATGAGGGTAGCGGTAGAAAAAAGAAAAAAAAAAACTACCAAAGTTTAAGCAATATATAAGAGATGTGGATTTGAAAAATCCTAAGTTTAGATTGGGAATGAAGTTTGCAAACAAAAAACTACTGATAGAAGCTATCAAGGAGCATGCCATTATACATGGTAGGGAAGTGAAATTGATAAAGAACGATAAGAGACAAGTTCAAGCAAAATGTGTGGAAGGCTATTCTTTCCAAGTATATCGATCAAAAATTGATACAGAGGAAGGGACATTTGCAATAAGAAATTTGAGCTAGAACATCATTGTGGAAGAGTAGACAAACTTAGGTATACCACATCAAACTGGCTTTGTGACACAAATGCAAACAAGCTCAAGCGCAACTCAGAGTTTGATTTGAAATCATTTCAAGAAGATGTGTTGGAAGATTACAAAATAAATGTCACAAAATTCAAGTTTGTAGGACAAAGAAGCTGGCCAGAGATTTAATTTAAGGTACTTACAAAGAACAATATGCTAGGTTGTGGGATTATGCAAAACAATTGAAAAATGCAAACAGAGGTAGTACAGTTGCAATTAAAGCTCGGATTGTGAAGGGTGAGACAGTGTTTCAGAGGATATATGTGTGCTTGGCTGCCTTTAAGAAGGGATTTTTAGAGGGTTGCAGACCTGTGATTGATGTTGATGGCTGCCATTTGAAAGGGCCTTATCCTGGATAGATCTTGATGGCTGTTGGAGTGGATGGGAACAATAGTTATTTCCAAGTAACTTATGTTGTGATTGATATTGAGCGTATAGACTCTTGGGTTTGGTTTTTCAATCTGCTTATTGAAGATTTAGGGATTACAAATGGAAGAACTTGGGTATTCATTAGTGACAAACAAAAGAGACTTGTACTTGCCCTTGAGACAGTACTTCCAACTGCAGAGCACAAGATGTATGTGAGTGTTTCCCTCTTTTCGGCTGAGGCGATAGAAGGAATCAACTTTTGGCCCTTCTTCTTTTGGATGTGGGGCATGCCACCACCAAGCCACGAATTTGGGCTTGAATGGAATGTGAGTAAATGGATATATTGCGCTTCTAACTTCTGATTAAACGATTGATCAGCCAAGCAAAGAACCTTTTCTTGGCCTAGATTCTTTCACTTCCTCGGGCTTGAGGATGGTTAGGCTTCGTACATATGCATGTTTTTATGATTTTTAGCGTTTTAAGTAAAAATAATGCAATTAAACTAAATATGCGTATAAACGTAAAGACAAGAATTGAAGTGTGATAAAATAAATCAAAGCGATAAATAAAGCAAGAACGAAATAAAAATGATAAGAACGATAAGAGCAATAAACTAAAATAAACTTGAAATTAAACTTAATAAAAGTGCGATAACAATGAAAGGTAAAACAATTGAAATAAACTTGAATTTAAACGACAAGAAATATAAATTGAACGAGAATTTAAACTTACACTAGGAAAAATGAAGAATTCGCTATACTAAGTGCTTGAAAAGTAAAATCCTAAGTCTAGGAAAAGAAAAGTGCGAGAAAAAAAATTTGTTTGTCTGTCTGTCTGATGTTGTGTGTCTTCTACCTTCGTTTGGTGAAGTTTATATAGGGCACCCGTTGGCCTATGGGTTAGCCAAATGTTAACTCTTTCAAAATTCTTTCATTTTGAAGCCCCATAAATCTGTGGTTCACGTCGGTAGAGATATCATGGTTGCTTGATTTTCTGGTTTTGGAAAATTCTAAATCGTCATCAACCTCATTGATTTCTTTCCTTGTGAGGCCTCCGGCACGTGCACACTGACCTCCGAAAATCTTGGGCGTGAATATGTGGCTTAAGCTTGGACCTTCGAGATTTCATCTTGACATCTAGTGGAACCTCATGCCCTTTGAGTTTTTAGAATTCTAGAGTTTGCTAACCATCGGCCAAGGTCGGTGGTGTGGGAACTCCAAATGTTTGGATGTTGGGCTTAGCCCCAAGTTGGACTATCTTTGAGTTCTCAAAATATTCGAATATTGGGAACTCGGCGGACTTACCTCCCGCCGAACTTCAACTCCCTCGGCGGAAATACTTCCCTCCGGAAATACCTCTTGCCAAATTTCACTCCCTCGTTCCAACTTTGCTTGCCCAAGTGTTGTGAGTAGGGTTTCTGGGTGCGCAAGGAGAAATCCGCCCCGACCCAACTTTTTGCAAGAAGAGTGGCTAACCAAGGTATTTAAAGAACGCCCAGCCCAACTTTTTAAGAAGTGCCCGGCCACTTTTGCAAAAAGAAGTGTTCGACCAATTTTACAAGGATATGTTCGGCCACTTTTGCAAGGATACGCTTAACCATTTTTGCAAAAGGAAGTGCCCAGCCATATTTTTGAGAAGGCACCATGGCTTTTGAAGAAAACACATCAGCTACCTTTTTTAAAAAGTACCTCGGTCGCTAGGAATTCCGCGGCTAGGAATTCTTGGCCTCTAGGAATTCTTCGATTGCTAGAAATTCTCGGTCGCTAGGAATTTTTCTACTGTTAGGAATTCTCGACGGATAGGAATTCTTCGGCCGCTAGGAATTCTCAGCCACTAGGAATTCTTCGGCCACTAAGAATTGTCGATCGCTAGAAATTCTTGACCGCTAGGAATTTTGGGCCATTGGGAATTCCTCCTTGGCGGATTGGGTGAATTTTGACCACCTCCAAACAGTAAGACACTTGTATAATAACTTTAGGGCATCACATATTGGTCTTGCTTTGAAACATATATTATGGGCTGCATCAAGAGCTACAATTGTGCTTTGGTGGGAGGCATAAATGGATAAGATGAAAAATGAGGATGAGGAAGCTTGGAAGTGGTTGAATAAGATACCTGCAAAAAATTAGAGCAGATCTCACTTCGAGTCATATTTTAAATGTGATCTTTTCTTGAATAATCTATGTGAAAGTTTCAATGCAGCCATACTAGATGCAACTGATGAGACACTTTTGAGTTGTTTGAGAGGATAAGGGTGTATATGATGCTTAGGGTGGCTAGTAGGAGGTCTGCATGTAAGAATTAGAAATATTTTGTTGGGCCTAGGATCTTCAAGATAATTGAAAAGAACAAGCTAGGTTCATCACAATGAATTCCTAGATTGGCTGGTGAGAAATTGTATCACGCAAGCCACATTTACGGTGGAGAATTTGTTGTAGACCTTAGAGCAAAGACATGCTCTTGTAGGATGTGAAATTTATATGGAATACCATGTCTCTATGCAATCTCAGCAATATTTCAAAGATGTGAAAACCCAATTGCTGATGTGGATGATTATTATAAGCCTGAGACTTATATGAAGGCTTATGAACCAGTAATTCACCTAATCCCTTCAATGGACCAATGGAGTCAATGTGGTCTTTCTCCAATCGAACCTCTACTTTATAGGTAACAATCGGGAAGACCTAAACGAATTAGGATAGTGATGATCGAACATCCACCACAGCCTATGTTGTCTATCTTGGTGGTAATCTTATTTCCTGGAGCTCCCGCAAACAACAAGACGTTGCTCACTCATCCATCGAAGCTGAGTACCGTGTCGTTGCTTGCGCCGCCGCTGAACTTGCTTGGATCAAATCCCTGCTTTGCGAACTTGGTGTTATGCCCTTCTCCACACCTGCCATTTCTTGTGACAATATTGGTGCCACCTTCTAATGTGCCAATCCTGTTCTCCACTCTCGCATGAAACACATTGACATTGATTTTTAGTGTGTTCGTCATTTGGTCACTCATGGGCTCCTTTAGGTATCTCATGTTTCCACCATTAATCAACTCGCTGATACCCTCACAAAGCCTCTGTCTCGCCATTGTTTTCAACTTCTCCGGTCTAAGATTGGTGTTGCTGAAGGCAACACCATCTTGTGGGGGCGTATAAGGAAACCACCACAGTCAATGCAAATCAATGCCTCATCTCCAGCAATCTTGCCTCTGCCAAATAAGGCTCTTCCAGCAGCTCCACCGTCAACTCCTCATAATCAATCAAAGGCTTCCTTTCCTAATTTATCTTTATGTTGACTTTGTATATTAACTCTAATTGATTTTGTATTCAATCACGCATCTACTTACTCTAGTTAGCATCATCAACTCTGTATCACTCATCAAGTGAACACAAAAACATCCTTTCCAATGCTATTATTCATAGATTGTACTTCCCTACAATATCAATGTATCCTGTGAATCGAAAAAGCATATTGGTAAATCAACATGCGACAGGCAATATTCGATAAATACAACATGTAGTAAAGAGACCAAATGCTGGAACTAGAGATAATATTCAAAATAATTTTCCTTTTAGAACAAGGAGTACTGCAGACATTCATTAACTGAACTGCTATGGCACGGATGCAGAAACACAAGCTTGTATATACCCACACACCCAAGCATGCAATCATACACTTAATCAAAAGTAATATATTGACTTTAAAAAAGATATTAATAACCACTAGGCATCATACCAATAAGACGTAAACATGACATTGAAACAAAACCATGTTAATTCTTTAAAGCCATAACATGTTTAACACTAACCTGAGTCTGACATGGTGCTGGCGCAGATTGGATGATGCTGGAACAGATTGGCAGCGCAAGGTATAGAAGTTATTCTCCTGAGAATCCGATCCTTATAGCTATAACTTTGATGGGTGAATTTCTGTTTAGCTGTGTTGTGTGTTTCGGATCTAGGAGGGAGCCTTCTATTTATATGCATCTCTCTAAGTGTCTTGCCCATCAAGAAACACTTAGAGATATCCTTCATGCTATAGGATTAATCCATTCCAATCCTTGTAGAACTAGGAACCCTTAAGCCTTCATTATCCTTATTGAACACTGTTTACAGGCTTGCCTAATCGAGATAGGTTTTGAGTTCTTAATAAACAATAAGTCTTTGTAATCCTAAGTTGATTAGAAGATCACTTTAGTAGGTTTAATGTAATAAACCTTCTTACAAACCAGTGAAAAGGTATGACCATCATTTTCTCACCAAGAGGGGCAGATTCATGTCAATCTGCAAATTTAGAGTAATGTGAAAGCAAAATCCGAAAACACTTATCTACATACAAACCGATCAGGCCAATGATCAATGTAATCTGTCTGCAATCCGAAAACACTTAAGCTGCACGAAGCGTTTAAACAGAAGCAAAATTACAAACTGTTTGCGCTGTTTGCTTTAGCAAACCTGCCGTCATTGGCCTAGGTGATATTCTTAGCATTCAAAAACTTGGGGCCATCTCGTATCAAAGTCATCTTCCCAGACGGTACATGTAATATCATAGCAAATTTTCACACATTAGAAGTGAAAACCAAGCTGGCACACCATGGTCAGCATGAACTGATACTCTCAGAGCTACTTCACAACCTTGGTGGCCAAAACGACGTTCCTCTCTCCTCCCCTGACCCTGAGTCTGGGCTCGCTGAACCACTGGATACATTTCTGTGGAGTCAAAGAAATTGATGCCGGACAGGAAAGCTTGGTTGAGGAGGCCAAATGACTCCGGAAATGTGTTTTGCTTGCCGAAAGTCATCGTCCCTGCGCGAAGAATGAATTTGTATTTGAGGATGAGAGGGAGGGCCAAAGAATCAGACTCAGAGTCGGTAAGATTGGGGGCGAGGTTGAAGATAGGCACCGCTATTGCTTCGCCTGAGAAGCTCTTTGAATTTGTCAACTGTGAGTGGAACGGGAAGGATAAAAATCAAAGTATCTGCTACATCAGCGCAAGTTTGGTGGATTTTCAGGGTTTGGATAAGATAAAAACAGAACCGAGTTACTATCTATGTGTTCTAAAAATTGTCCAACAAATAAAAAATTATAAATAAATAAATAATAAAAAAATCCGCCTAGGCGGGCTAGGCGGGTTGGGACCTTTTTTTAATTTATTTAAATTTTTTGTACCTGACTTTAAATAAAACTTGGTCTTGGAGGGATATGGAGAGGAGGAGGAAGAGTTAGATTTAGAGAGGCCTAGCTTTGAATAAATGCCTGTTGAAGCAGATGCATCAGTGTGGAGAGCCTTGCTCAATGCTTGTCAACTTCATTCTGCCACGAAGTTAGCTGGAACCATATATATGCTGCAGCAGGTCTATGGATGGAGGTCAGGTAGATGAGAACACGGCTCAGGGAAAAGGGTTTAGAAAAGCCTCCTGGAGTAGGTTGGATTGTTATTAAAAGCCAGGTCCATTGTTTCGTTGCCGGAGACACATCACATCTTCAATCAGACGTAATTTAGTTTAAATTCTCTGTCAACCTTGATCAAAGAAAGTGGATACATTCCTGATCTTCGATTGGTTTTGCGTGACGAAGAGGGATATGTTGAGAGTGGGGTCATAATCTTCCATTTTGCGTACTGCTAAGGGTTGGGAACCTTTTAATGATCACTAAGAACTCAAAAAGCTCTGTGATGGGTTCCATTGATTATTGTGTCTGTCATTGTTGGAAGGGAAGAACATGAAATTTTTTGCATCTTTTTCAGGATTGATAAACAATTCCCTCGTGTATATTTGTATTGAGAGTCTGTGACATACATGAAAGAAAGCTTCCAGAGATAGTTGCTCAAAACAATGAAGGCATCAATTTCAAAAGATAGAGAAGGAGCAGTCAATTTAAGAAGTTTGGTGGTTGAGTTTCAGACCAAATTGTACACTGATAGAAACATTGAACTGTATATATACAATTCACAATGGCTCCAAGCCCAGATGGATTAATTTATAGTTACCTCGGGCTGAGCATAATTGTAATTTTTTTTTTCAAGATAAATTATTTGAGTCAAAGGCTAATTCTTATAGCAATGATGCCACACAAATGTACAAAAAAGGCCAGTCAATCTCACTCCGCAAAGATAATTACTAAACCAAAATTATCATTACGATTCATTCAGCCAAAATTCTCAAAGTTTGTGTTTACAACAAATCGTCCCCAAATTTTAACAAGCAACTCTAAAATTCTTAAGAGGCACATCAATTGTCTCCTTTCACTTTACCAATCTTCTTCGGCGACAGGGTGATGAATGTTTCACAAAACACCACCATTACCAATAGTAACAGTCCCCAAAAACTATGGTTTTTTGTTCATGACTTGGATTTAGGGTTTAGTGGCTAAAATCCATTTTTAGAATACAAAAATAATTTTCTAGGATTTTTTAAATAATTGAAACCATTTTAAAATTTCATAAAATTATTTAAGATAATTAAACATAATTAATTAGTATTTATGAAATTAATTATATATTTAAATACATATTATTCATTAAATAAATAATAATTAAAACATAATATATTTAAAGCATATAGCCGTGCGGCGATACTATTTCAATATATTATGCATATAGCCGGTCGGCTGTACTTGAATATTTAAGGCTTACAGCCGAGCCGCTATACTCTTTAAATAATATATTTAAATGGTATAGCCGAACGGCTATACTATTTATTAAAATAAAATAAAAAAAGAACCCGCCTAGACCGCCTAGACCGCCTAGGCGGCCGATTTTTCGAAAACTTGTATGGCGTTTTTTTTATGACTGTTTTTTTCCTAGCGGGTCTGGCATCTCTGCAAATACTCAAAAATGGAGATCGTCCCTCCTGTTGGTGATATGAGATATGAATCATTCTTGGACAAATCAAAGCAGAACATAGCCTCTTCTTCAGGGTTGGTGCTGGGAAGGTCATTGTTCATCAGCCACTCCTTGGTTTCCATAAATTAGGGTGACCTTGGGAGTTGCCTGCATTCAATCAATATCATCAGAATCAAATGACCAACTATCGCTTCATCAGTTTCAATTTCGAAAGGAAAGAGAGGAGAAATCTAATAGGAAAGAATTATAAAGCATGTCATTGTTTACCGCTCCACCAGAATTAAGGTCCTTTGGCCATTTCCAGAGAAAATGAATGGCATTCGATGCTAACACCAAAATGGCATCACATCCATTTGTGTAGACCAGCCTTGATATCTGAATTTCCAGAGACAAAACTAATGAGAAGCTGAGAAATTGCAATTGAAAATCAGTACTTTCCATTTTCTGTTTTGGTTTATGTTATGTTTGGTTGCTAGGAAGCTGATGATGAACAAATATTCCCTTACCTAAATATTCAGTTTCATGTTCCTTGAGTTGTTTTGATTGTTTACAAACTGAGTTGGACTGGTTAACTGACCCAAAAGGAGTATGCTGTTTTCTGGGGCTCCAATTGTTGAGTCATCTCATCTTTTGAATATTGGTTTTGATCTTTATGTCATCCCTTTCAATCATATTTCAATGCATTCAGATGCTGAAGAAATGTTCAACGAGCATAAAGATCAATTTTCTCCGACATGAGTAGTCGAGTTAGTGCAAAACTATGAGGGAAATCAGCGTAAGTTATGCATCTGCAGCGGCAAAGGTAGATGCTTGAAGATGTATTCTCCTTTGAGACATTAATTAAGCAATTTAATTTTCATCAAATTGACTGTAATGTTTAACTCAAGTAAATATGCATTTTATGAACCCCCATAGGGTTCCTCCTGCTTGTAGATGCCACTAATAATGGATACCCTCCTATTTCTTATATTTAGTTGCAGATCAGATCATGTATTGGTTATCTTTAATTTGTCTTAGAGATTAATCTCATTCGAGCCTAAACTTATAACTAGTGATCCCGATCAGTCGTCTCGACCCTTTTCTTCTTTGTCAAAGAGAGATTGCTGAGTTTTGGCTCAAGTGACAAGGTTGAAATGCGATCAAGATCATCTGGACTCAATCCCGACCCATCATAACTGTGTAATAATCGTGTCAATATATTCATACAAACAAGTGGCTCTTGGTGAGTAGTGGCAAAGCGAAATAAAAGTTGCAATCCATCCTTTACAGAGTTTAGGGTATGGACTACGGAGCTTAGATTTTAAATGCACTTCATTCTTGACAGAGATGATATATAAGTTACGGTAATGAGCTTAGATTTTAAGTTTTAATTCTAAAGTTTCCGGCCACGTTCCAAAACCCGAGAGTGAACTAAACCTAAGGTGAGAAATAGGTGTCGATCGAAATTTACACTAGTCGCGATTGGCCAATGACACTGATTGGTAGCCAAGCACATCCGTTCCATAAGAAAGAATGAACCTTGCGCAGGAAAGAATAGTTAAAACTTAAAAGAAATAATGACTGAAAATTTTCCAATGAAGTCCTGAATTTATAACAAATTTGTTTTAGATTCATATAATTTACTGGATGAACACTGTACTTCCCTGCAATAGCAATGTATCCTGTGAATGGAAATAAAAGCAGATTAGTAAATCAACATGCGACAGGCAATATTCGATAAATACAACATGCAGTAAAGAGACCAAATGCTGGAACTAGAGATAATATTCAAAATAATTTTTCTTTTAGAACAAGGAGTACTGCAGACATTCATGAACTGAACTGCTGTGGTACATATGCAGAAACACAGGTTTGTATATACCCACACACCCAAGCATGCATGCATACACTTTACCAAAAGTAATATATTGACTTTAAAAAAATATTAATAACCACTGGGCATCATACCAATAAGACGTAAACATGACATTGAAACAAAACCAGTGAAAAGATATGACCATCATTTTCTCACCCAGAGGGGCAGATTCATGTCAATCTGCAAATTTAGAGTAATGTGAAAGCAAAATCCGAAAACACTTATCTACATACAAACCGATCAGGCCAATGATCAATGTTATCTGTCTGCAATCCGAAAACACTTAAGCTGCATTTAAACATTACATAACTCATCACTCAGCACAGCGTAACACGAAGCTTTTAAACAGAAGCAAAATTACAAATTGTTTGCGCTGTCTGCTTTAGCAAACCTGCCGTCAACGGCCTCGGTGATATTCTTAGCATTCAAAAACTTGGGGCCATCTCGTATCCAAGTCATCTTCCCAGACGGTACCTGTAATATCAGAACAAATTTTCACACATTAGAAGTGAAAACCAAGCTGGCACACCATTGTTAGCATGAACTGATACTCTCAGATTTACTTTACAATCTTGGTGGCCAAAACGACTTTCCTCGCTCCTCCCCTGACCCTGAGTCTGGGCTCGCTGAACCACTGGATACATTTCTGTAGAGTCGAAGAAATTGATGCCGGACAGGAAAGCTTGGTCGAGGAGGCCGAACGACTCCGGAAACGTGTTTTGCTTGCCGAAAGTCATCGTCCCTGCGCGAAGAATGAATTTGTATTTGAGGATGAGAGGGAGGGCCAAAGAATCAGACTCAGAGTCGGTAAGATTGGGGGCGAGGTTGAAGAGATTCACGGCCATTGCTTCGCCTGAGAAGCTCTTTGAGTTTGTCAACTGTGAGTGGAACGGGAAGGATAAAAATCAAAGTATCTGCTATATCGGCGCAAGTTTGGTGGATTTTCAGGGTTTGGATAAGATAAAAACATAACCGAGTTACTATCTATGTGTTCGAAAAATCGTCCAACAAATAAAAAATTATAAATAAAAAATAAAATAAAAAAATCCGCCTAGGCGGGCTAGGCGGGTTGGGATCCTTTTTTTTTTTTTTTTTGGTACCTGACTTTAAATAAAACTTAGTCTTGGAGGGATATGGAGAGGAGGAGGAAGAGTTAGATTTAGAGGCCTAGCTTTGAATCGATGCCTGTTGAAGCAGAGGCATCAGTGTGGAGAGCCTTGCTCAATGCTTGTCAACTTCATTCTGCCACGAAGTTAGCTGGAACCATATATATGCTGCAGCAGGTCTATGGATGGAGGTCAGGCAGATGAGAACACGGCTCAGGGAAAAGGGTTTAGAAAAGCCTCCTGGAGTAAGTTGGATTGTTGTTAAAAGCCAGGTCCATTGTTTCGTTGCCGGAGACACATCACACCTTCAATCAGACATAATTTATGCAAGTTTAAATTCTCTGTCAACCTTGATCAAAGAAAGTGGATACATTCCTGATCTTCGATTGGTTTTGCGTGACGAAGAGGGTTAGGTTGAAAGTGGGTCATAATCTTCCATTTTGCGTACTGCTAAGGGTTGGGAACCTTTTAATGATCACTAAGAACTCAAAAAGCTCTGTGATGGGTTCCATTGATTATTGTGTCTGTCATTGTTGGAAGGGAAGAACATGAAATTTTTTGCATCTTTTTCAGGATTGATAAACAATTCCCTCGTGTATATTTGTATTGAGAGTCTGTGACATACATGAAAGAAAGCTTCCAGAGATAGTTGCTCAAAACAATGAAGGCATCAATTTCAAAAGATAGAGAAGGAGCAGTCAATTTAAGAAGTTTGGTTATTGAGTTTCAGACAAAATTGTACACTGATAGAACATTGAACTGTATATACAATTCACAATGGCTCCAAGCCTAGATGGATTTATAGTTACCTAAGGCAGAGCATTTATTTTTTTTCAAGAGAAATTATTTGAGTCAAGGCTAATTCTTATAGCAATGATGCCACACAAATGTACAAAAAAGGCCAGTCAATTTCACTCCGCAAAGATAATTACTAAACCAAAATTATCATTGCGATTCTGTATTCAACCAAACTTCACAAAGTTTGTGTTTACAACAAATCGTCCCCAAATTTTAACAAGCAACTCTAAAATTCTTGAGAGGCAAATCAATTGTCTCCTTTCCCTTTACCAATCTTCTGCAGCGGCAACAAGGTGATGAATGTTTGGGAAAACATCTCCATTACCAATTTTAACAGTCCCCAAAAGCTATGGTTTTTGGTTCAAGAATTGGATTTAGCGTTTGGAGGCTAAAATTAATTTTTAGAATACAAAAATAATTTTCTAGGATTTTTTAATAATTTAAACTATTTTAAAATTCTGCAAAATAATTTAATACAATTAATCACTATTTATGAAGTAATTTATGAAATTAATTAAATATTTAAACACTAATTATTCATTAAATAAATAAAAATTAATTAAATATTTGAAGGGTATAGCCGCTCGGCTATACGTTTTAAATATTACAATATAAACTAAACGAGTATCTCCATGCGGCTATAGTCGAATATTTTGAATAGTATAGCCGTTCGGCTATACTCTTGAAATATAATATTCAAACAGTACAGCCGCGCGGCATACGCCGTAAATGAATATTTAGAAGGTATAGCCGGTCGCGATACGCTATATATATATATATATATTCGAATACATGGAAGGTATAGCCGCCCGGCTATAAGCTTTAAATATTTTATGTTTTAATTATTTTTTATTTAGTGAGGAATTAGTATGTAAATATTTTAATTAATTTCATAAATTGCTTCATAAATTGTATTTAATTTAATTTAATTATCTTAAATACTTTTGTGGAATTTAAAATTATTTTAAAAATAGTTTCAAGTATTTTAGTATTCTAAGTTCCTACATATCAAAAGATGAGATGAACAATTTGAAAATTGATCTCTACAAAGATTTAACCGAGCATCTGAAAGCCATAAAAAATGAAAACCCAATTGCATGTTGAGATAAGAAGCCCTTCCCCGCGGCGAATCAGAAGTTCGACAGACCAAGCTGTACGAATTCTATCAAATAGACTGTAAGTTGTATTAGTCCAAAAATCAGCAACAATACAGAAAGCATTTGACTGAGAGTGCAATGATCAAATAGACAACCTGCACAGAGACAATCTTTGGATGGTGAGTGCCCCTTTCAGCTACCTGAACAAACCTCATCACCCCATATCTAATCTACAAAACAAAAATTTCCGTTCAATTCACATGGGAATTTTATGCTCTTAAAAAATTGCAAAATAAAGGAAAAAGTCACCAAACTAAATGACTTATCAAAGAAAGGGGAACAAAGGCAACAGTATGAAACTAACCCTACTAGAATCAACAGCTCGTCCAAGAGAATCAAGTTGTTTGTCTATAGGAATCGAACAAAAATGTTGGGTTGGATCATCCTCAGTTTCTCCAAACATGGGAAGATAGCTACAAAAACAGTCATTAATCATTTCAAGTCTTACTAACAGGGATTGTGTAGGCACAAAGTCGAAAAAGCAAGACAAGCCTGGGTGAAGGCAAGCAAATTATGGAGTTGTAAACATATATAGTTGGGAAAAATAATGCGAAAGCAATGAACCTTCCCATTGTCAAATTCATGTCAATCTGCAAATTTACAGAAATGTGAAAGCAAAATCTGAAAACACTTAATCTGTCTGCAATCGCCAATGATCAATGTAACCTGTCTGCAATCGCCTTAAGCTGCATTTAAACATTACAAAACTCATCACTCAGCACAGCATAACACGAAGCGTTTAAACAGAAGAAAAATTACGAACTGTTTGCTTTAGCAAACCTGCCGTCAAAGAAATTGATGCCGGACAGGAAAGCTTGGTCGATGAGGCCAAATGACTCCGGAAACGTGTTTTGCTCACCGAAAGTCATCGTCCCTACGAAGAATGAATTTGTATTTGAGGATGAGAGGGAGGGCCAAAGAATCAGACTCAAGAGTTGGTAAGATTGGGGGCGAGGTTGAAGAGAGGCACCGCCATTGCTTCGCAGGAGACGCTCCTTGAGTTTGTCAACTGAGTGGAACGGGAAGGAGAAAAATCAAAGTATCTGCTATATCGGCGCAAGTTTGGTGGATTTTCAGGGGTTCGATAAGATAAAAACAGAACCGAGTATCTATCTATGTGCTCGAAAAATCGTCCAACAAATTAAATAAATAAATAAATCCGCCTAGGCGGGCTAGGCGGGTTAGGTCCTTCTTTTTTTTTTTTTTTTTTTGCTTGACTTTAAATAAAACCTAGTCTTGGAGGGATATGGAGAGGAGGAGGAAGAGTTAGATTTAGAGGCCTAGCGTTTCATTTCAATTATTTTTCTTTGTAGTAACTTTTTCCCATGTTTTATATCAATATAATTTATATATCCTTTTATTTTGCATGATTTTTAGGGGTGGCATTTTAAAACGAAAAACCGAAAAACCGCAAAAACCAACCAATAATTTACATAATGAAATCGCAATCGCGTAAACCGAACCGTATTTTGCGGTATTAAGAACTGAACCGCATTTGCGGTTCTGTATTTGATTTTCAAAACTTGCGGTTACCGCAAACCGCAAAATATAGCCGCACGGATGATGAGGTTGAATTCTACAAGGAAATGGAACATATGACAACTTGTAAGTAATTAGTTTATTTATGCTAATGTTATTTATACTTCTTCTTATAATAAAATGTACTAAACTATGTTGTTTTATTTGTAAATAACATTGGTGCTCAAACAACACAACGGGGTTCTTCAAATCCACTCACCACCAACACTTGAGTTTGTAACTTTAGTTTGTAACATTGGTGCATTGCATTTTCCTTTTAATTTGTAACTTTAATTAACTTTGAATTGGATTTTTCTTCTTGATTGTAACTTTAATTCATTTTGCTTTGCATTTTCCTTTTGGTTTGTAACTTTAAAGAATTTGAAATTGGAATGCTTGAGAAGTTTAACCTTAATTGGAATGCTTGAAATTGTAACTTTAATTTTCTTAGGTTGTGAATGCTTGAGAAGTTGAGAAGATTGTGAATTTATATATGTTTGAGAAATTGAGGTTGTGTATTTATTTATTTAGGTTGTGAATTATATTTTTGTGAATGCTTGAGAACTTGTGGTTTTAAACCGCTAATTCGCGGTAACAGACCGAATTTTGCGGTTTACCGCAAAACGCGGTTGGTTTGCGGTTTCAAAATCACCAAACCGCAAATAGTCGGTCAGTTTGCGGTTTGAGTAAAAATTCGCGGTTACCGAACCGCAACCACCCCTAATGATTTTAGTATAAATTTATCATTTATAATACAAAATAATAATAATATATTTTTTTTAAATGCCTAGGCCCAATTACTCTTCTAGCCGCTAGGTCCTTGCCTATCGCCTAGTGATTTTTCAAACATTGCTATCTACATCTATAAAATTCCTCATTGCACCTCATAATTGATACAAAATATTTATTTACTAAAAACCACCCTCAAATCAAATTATTTTTACATTGACAACTACTTCCTGCTGATAATTGATACAAATATTTATTTACTAGCATTATCATATATATATATATATCACAAAACATTCCTTAGGTTCACACATCTATCACAAATGGTCCCTGCAATTTTTGTTTTTAATTTTCATTTAAAATTCATAAAATTTTGGTTTTCTTTTTTAAAATATTTAAAAATATACATTGTATTTTAATAAAATGAGAGGAACCAAAATTGAAACCAAAGTATAGCAAAGAGAGAGATTTCCCACTAGGCCAAACTCAAATTCGGTAGAATATTTTAACATTTTAATAATAGAATTTATTTTTTTTTGTTGAGAAAATTCTAATATATTATGACTATTCCTATTAAACATTTCTTTTATTCTGAAGGTTGACATAATTAGTCGTTTACTATTTTTAATTTAGAGTTATAGTGAAAAGTCCATTTTTATATTATACAAATATCCCTTTTTAATTGGTTCTTAATTGTTGGGTTTGGGAGGAAGTCAATAGTTTAACCTTCCTTCCTCAATGGACCTCATCGTCCTCATGACTCACCCTCCAACTCTATCTATATCCATAACGGGAAAAACTTACTCGAGAAACAGATACTCTCAGATTCCCGCAATTTCTCAGCCCCCAAAAACCCATGGCGCCAAAATCCTTCAACCCCAAAACCAAACCTACTTCTCCCCACGACCTCCCGTCCCCTTCCCCACAGACCCCAACCTCTCCCTCACCTCCTTCCTCTTCCAATCCTCCACCTCCTTCCCCAACAACCTCGCCCTCGCCGACTCCGACACCGCCGAAACTCTAACCTTCCTAGGCGGCTATACGTGACTATTTATTAAAATAAAAAAAGAACCCGCCTAGGCGGCTGATTGTTCAAAAACTTGAATGGCGTTTTTTTTTTTAAGATTTCTTTTTTCCTGGCAGGTCTGGCATCTCTGCAAATACTCAAAAATGGAGATCATCCCTCCTGTTGGTGATATGAGATATGAATCATTCTTGGACAAGTCAAAGCACGACATAGCCTCTTCCTCAGGGTTGGTGCTGGGAAGGTCATTGTTCATCAGCCACTCCTTGGTTTCCATAAATTATGGTGAACCTTGGGAGTTGCCTGCATTTAATCAATATCATCAAAATCAAATGACCAACTATCGCTTCGGTTTCAATTTCGAAAGGAAAGATAGGAGAAATCTAATAGGAAAGAATTATAAAGCATGTCATTCTTTACCACTCCACTAGAATTAAGGTCCTGTGGCCATTTCCAGAGAAAATGAATGCCATTTGATGCTAACACCAAAATGGCATCACCTCCATTTGTGTAGGCCAGCCTTGATATCTGAATTTCCAGAGACAAAACTAATGAGAAGCTGAGAAATTGCAATTGAGAATCAGTATTTTCCATTTTCATGAACAGTTATTCTCTTACCTAAATATTCAGTTTCATGTTTCTTTTGTTGTATTAATTGATTAGTTTAGTTACAAACTGAGTTGGTCTGGTTATCTGACCCAAAAGGAGTATGCTGCTTTCTGGGGCTCCAATTGTTGAGTCATCTTATCTTTTGAATATTGGTTTTGATCATTATTTCATCCCTTTCAATCATATTTCAATGCATTCAGATGCTGAAGAAATGTTCACACAGACCCCAACCTCTCCCTCACCTCCTTCCTCTTCCAATCCTCCACCTCCTTCCCCAACAACCTTGCCCTCGCCGACTCACACACCGCCGAAACTCTAACCTTCCTCCAGCTGAAATCCCTAGTCTCCAAGCTCGCTCACGCCTTGCTCAACCTCAACATCAAGAAAAACGACGTCGTCCTCATCTTCGCCCCCAACTCCATCCACTTCCCCGTCTACTTCTTCTCAATCGTCGCAATCGGTGCCATTGCGACCACCTGCAATCCTCAGTACACCGTCTCCGAGCTCTCAAGTCAAGTCAACGACTGTGACCCCAAGCTCGTCATCACCGTCTCCGAACTAAATAAAGTAAGAAAATTTTAGAAAGGAGATTTTAAGAGTATAGCCACGCGGCTATACTCTTTAAATAGAATATTTTAAACGTATAGCCGCCACTGTACCCTTTGAATATCATAATCTTGATTCATCTTTTTTAATTACTTTATTTAGTAGTTATGTTTTAATTACTATTTACTTAGTGAATAATTAGTATTTAAATATTTGATTAAATGGAAATAAATAATTACCATTTATTAAGTTAGTTAAAATATTTAATTATTCACTAAAGAAATAATAATTAAAACAGAATTACTGATGAAAGTAATTAAATAAGGGGACATTTTGGAAAAAGCAAAAGGAGAGAGAAAATTTTTAAAAGAAGCAAAAATGGACAAAAATGCCTTTATTTATTTTTAGATTTCCTAAGGAATCCAATACATTTGCATGTCTTTGATTTGAAAGTTGAGTGGTTTTTTTGTCTTTTTTGAAAAAGCTTTGGCTTTTTCCAAAAGTGAAAAAAAATTTATGTCTAAAACCTAAAAAACCTTTAAAAAGAACCTTTAAATAAGTCTGAGATATTATTTAATTACTAAAAAAAATTTAAAAAAATTTCTATTTTACGAAGTTTGGTCGGCACAAGTCTATTCCGCAAAGCTTTGCTGGATTAGACTTGAAAGACGAAATTTCGAGGGAAGTCTAATTCGCAAATTTTCTGGATAGACTCTGCGAGGAATTTAAATCGGGAGAGGTTTTCTGGCATTTTTTATGTTTTTTTTAATTTACTTTTATTTTTTGGCCAATGTTATGGAGGGTGTGTAAATCCTTACTAGGCTTTTATTTTAAAATACTAACCTTGCTCAGCCATGATGACAACTATAGAGGAACGTCTTCTCCTATGCAGCTCTTTAATTCTCTTTTCTTTAGATAGGGTGAGAGTGTTTTTAAGTACGTTTTGATGTAAGGGAAAGGACCCCTATATATACATGCATCACTTGAATGTCTTGCCTATCAAGAAGCTTTCGAGTGTTCTGTTTGCATTATACGGTTTGTTTCAATCCATATTATTGTAAGCTCTGTACAAGTGGTTATTCCAAAAGCTTGAGTTTTATTTCATAATCAATTAAAACACTCGAGTCCTTTTAGGATTAGAAGATCATATTTCCAGAACTAAGACAATAAATTGTCTTACAAGGTGCTCTAAATAGATGTAGATAAACAAAGAATCACAAGAATAATGTTCATGTTTAAAATATGTTGATAAGTGTCGGCATGGAACACAGTGTTATCATCACACACAATTTTGTATCTTAAATACCTTGGGAGATCTTGTTTTCTACCCGTTTCTCTTATCTTTCTCATCACATGATTAATCATGTGATGAGAGATATAGAGAAAAAGAAGCATGCAACATGTTACACTAGAGTTGCTCTACTATTTGTTGGTGATGGCAAATTGGCAATCAATATGCTTGGCTCCAATTTTAATTAATAGAATTCTGTAATGGATTGAATGATCCAGAGTCTAGTCAATTAATTTATCATATTTGCAATTTGATCGGCGACAATTTTCAGCTCATCCCATAAGATAGGCTTTTTATGTAAGCCTATACATTGCATTAGTCTTGGTATATTTTTCTTATACTCTGTTGAAATCTCCCACTTCCTTGAAGATGAAAACTATTCAAAGCACAAAGTTTTCCTTATTTTTATTTATCCATTCCCAGTTGGTAGATCTGACTACACTTGGGTGAAACTAAACCATGTAGAGAGAAGCAGGCAAGCGAGGTTTAGCATGTGCAAACAAAGGGTTGGCCTTGAAGAGGAGGGAGAGAGCCTCAGTGAGGTCAATCTTGTCCACATTGGGTGGCATGCTCCAAGTAAACCCTTGCAAAAGCCTTGCTAGGAGCATGACAGTTATGGTAGTCCCAATCCCACCCCCAATGCATCCTCTCCGTCCAGTAGAGAATGTAATGAACCTTAGGTCATGCTCTTGCAGATCCACTTGTTGATCAGCATCTCCTTTTAGATGTCGTTCCGGGTCGAATCTCAGCGGGTTTTCCCACACTTCCGGGTTGCGCCCGAGACCTAAGCGGCTTAGCAGAACACTGCTCCCTTTTGGGATGAAGTAGCCTGCTACTACAGCATCTGTGTTGGACACGTGGGGGACGTTGAATGATGTAATTGGATGCAGCCTAAGTGCTTCTCTTGCACAAGCCCTTACGTAAGGGAGCTTGGGGACATCAGACTCTTGAACAAGCCTCTGCTTTCCAACAACCCTATCTAGTTCTTCTTCTGCCTTTTTTAGCAGCTCAGGCTGGTTGAGCATTTCTGATAGAGCCCACTCTGCTGCATTGGACGGATTATCCACTGTTGCAAGCTGCAGTTCCTGATCACGCACAAGAACATGTATGTAAGTTGGTTTCTTACTTTGTCCATGAAAAATTCAGAAATAGGATCATCTGCTTTTCTTTTCAGCGCTCCTCGTGCTCAAGTTCAGCGTTTTGAGTTTAGAGTTTAGTATTCATAAGCACAACTTTAGCTCAATAAACATTGACAAATTAGAAAGCGGCTTGTAGCTCAAGTGATTAAAAGCATTTATCATGCAACGGAAGTCCTGTTTTGAATCTCTATTCCTTTTAATATCGCATGAATAAAAATAAACATAAAAACATCAACAAATTAAGGATCCATACTACTTGAAAAAATTAGGGGTAAGTAAGAATATCTCACCGTGATTTGAGCTTTGATTTCTTCACCTGACAATAAGGGCTGTCCATTTGCATCTTTGAGTGAAATGAAAACATCAAGCAGGTCCTCAGGCTCCTTCGTCCTTCCATCTCTCCATTCTTTCAACCTCTCATCTATAAGAGGGTCTTGATATTGCTTGATGATCTTCAAAGCACCCCTCACCTTTTTCTCATGGTCACTTATGTCAAACACTCTCAGCCATGGAAGATAATCCGATACGCAGAAAGCGTACAGATGCAAGAGTATAGTCAAAAGTGCAGAGACGTGTTGCTCTTCTTCAAAGCCAGGCCCTCTGTCCTTTCTACCTTTGCCAAAGTACCTCGTGTTGAAAATCATCCTTCTCATCACATTTCCTGTGTAAAATTGAGCTGCAGTTCTCACATTCACCACCGAACCGTTTGGATTGGACGAGCACTGATTGTATAGGAACTTAACAAGGTTATCAGCTTCTTCGTTTCTCTTACCAAGTAGCCATTGAACCCTAGAATGATTGAACACGTCAGCAATCAAAACTTTTCTCATTTTTTTCCACTGGCCTCCCCAAGGCACAACAGCTGTGGTCAGGAACCCACTGCTTAAAATATCAGTTGCCATTGTGACAGGTCTTGATGCAAAAACTGCATCATTTTTCTTCAAAAACTCCCTGGCAATTTCTGGTGAAGTTACTGGGATGACATGAACATTTCCTAGGCGTATGCAGGCAATGTCAGTGTTGAGTTTTTTCATGAGGCTGTGGATCCATCTGTGTGCTGGCCTGTTCCTCCACATTTCCGGCAAACAACCCACAATTGGCCATGGGCTTGGCCCTGGAGGGAGAGGCACGACTGGGACGCTGTTTTTGTTGTGGGTTTTGAGTATGAATTTGACAAGAAACATAAAAATAGTGAAAGCAAGGGAAAGAGCAATTGGAGACGTGACTTCAGAATCAAAGAACAAACAAGGCAATGACATCTCAAACCCTAGTGATTAATGTGCTGCTGCTGAGCTTGTTATTGCAATGTTCTTGTTATATAAAGTGCTTTGGGCTTTCTGTGTTTGGTGTGAATCGGGCTCTTAAAGACATGACTGCTCGACAGAAAATTGCGTGTTGGAATTGGCTCAAATTGTACCCACATGTAACTTGCAAAAACTTGCAAATCACGCGGCCAAAGGAGGAGGTTAATGGCCACCGACTTTCAACAATTTCAGTTTCCATTTTTCTCTTCCTTTGGCCACGTGATTTGCAAGTTTGGCGTGAGATTTTGGAAAAGGCCAAAGGTTAGAGAAGCATTCTAGCAAAAGACAAAATATTTTAATTTTGGACAATAATTCCCCTATGTAGTCTTGGATTGCCTAATGAATCCTTTTGCTTTTGCTAGCCGTATGAAACCAAAATATTTCTTCTTTTCAACTAATGTGTATGGAGCCAAATAGCTTGGCAGCTATTCTTGCTGGGATGATTTCTTCACATGAAAATGAGATTGATGATGCTTAACTTCACGTGGTCTTCATGCTTCCATCATGTTATCTATATTGTGTAGCTCTTCTTCTCCTAAGCTATTCTAGTATGTATTGTTGTTGTCTTCTGCTGAAATTTGTTCTGCTATCTGGTTATAGATTTCATAAAAAACTTTTGCTCCTGTCGTATTTAATCATGTATTCGTATGTGTCATTGGGTCTCTTGAATGTAGATTCTGAATATCCCTTGATAAACTTGGACTGGTACAAGAGGGTTAGACGATCATCATTGAATAGTTGTTGTTAAGCTATTATTGCTCCTCTATATTGTTGGATGTCTTGCTTAGGAGGCATTCCTGTTTGTGTTGATTCTGTTGGACTAAGCAATTCATTAAAAGAAATGATAATTCTATGTTGTGCTAAATCTGGGTAAATGTTATCTTTAAACCACTCTGGGGGTATACTAGTAAAATCTAATTTTACATTTTTCCAGAGAGGCAAATAAAAACTTATGACTTCTCTAAATTTTGGGGAGACTGAATCTAAATGCTCACTATTTTCAATATAAAGTTGTCCTAAATAACCATATTGTGCTAACAATGCTGGAATAACTACGATTATTTTTTGTTTATGCTCTAAATGCAATTCTCTATATTCAACCATGTTAAAACTAGCTAAGTGAAAAGTATAATGAGAACAGCTTTTGGTAATAATTTTGATGCCAGGGTGTGGATTACTTTTTAAATTGAAAAGAAAAGCTTGGATATAAAGCTGAAGAGATGTATTTTGCTCATACTCTAATTTAATTATATGACTCTTAACATCTGGTGGTAAAAATCTATACATTTCTCTAGCTAGAGTTTGGATATTTAGATTTTTGCTCAAGTGAAAATTCACTATTATGCTCAATTAAGGTGGGCTTATTAGCTTCTTTTTCTTGTAGAATTTGACATCTTAAATTAATGATTCTAAAATGCTTGACTAATATTGCATCATATTCCTTCTTTTGTTCTTCATGTTTTTCCTGCAAAAAAGAAAGTTGTTGTTTTGCTCTTCTACAATCATAATTATATGCTAAAAACTCTTGCTCAAGGGCTCTAATAAGTTTTTCATGCCCTCTTCTCATGCTTTCAGTATTAGTTCTAATATTCCAAAAGTTGTCTAAAAGAACTTTTTGTTTTTATGCTAATGATGCTTGAGTATGATACTTTAAAGCAGGGTTTCTAACTTCTTGTACGGAAATTCCATTATAAAAATAAGTGTTCACTATTGGTCTTGCTTGACTACTTATGCTTAATGGATTACCACCAAGTGATGGTGTACCATTATTTTTGCTGCCAGATGATGATGGTCCAAAATACTAAATACATGTTAATGAATAATACGGGATAAGATATCTGCTAAAGTATTATCCATACCTTTAATATGCTCAAATATCGGTCTAAATTCATTTCCTGTAATAGAATCAACAAAATTGACCCATCTTCGGGCTGCTTGTTTATTAGTAGTAATTTTATTATAATGAGAAAATGGATTTCATCTTCTCTTGGGATAGTGCACTTCTTCAAGTATATGAACACGTTGTTTCAGTTCAAGATTTGCTTAATAATCTTTGGGTTAATTTAAACAAACGTGAATGAGCTTGGGAGTGGGCGGGAATGAATCATATTTGGAATAGCTTAATAATTTTATAATTGAATAATTTAGTCCTCAAGATGATATGATGGAGTGAAGGTTTATTAAGTCTTTGTAGTTAATCATTGATTTTGTCTGATAAAACGTAAGTTTTGAAGATTCAGATTAATTATCACTAAATTTAATTAACAAGTTTTCATTATCCGTTGGTAATTCTGAATTTATGTGCTATTTATTGAGTTCATCAGGACGAAGGTTCTAAAGATATCCTTGTTATTTCTATTTCATATTGGAGACAACAAATCAAGTTGAGAGGAAAAATGTGAGGGTCATTTTTTGAAGAATTAAACTTAGTTTACCTAGACTGCAAATTGGTTCTTTTCATTGCTCATGACTCCATGAGTTTGACTACAGCTCTTCAGTTAACAGCATATAGAATATTGGTTTTGATCATTATTTCATCCTTCAATCATATTTCAATGAATTCAGATGCTGAAGAACTGTTCAACGAGTATAATGATCAATTTTCTCCGATATGAGTAGTGGAGTCAGTGCAAAACTATGAGGGACAGCGGCAGATCAGATCATGTATTGCAGATCATGTAGTGGAGTCAGGCTATACGTGACTATTTATTAAAATAAAAAAGAACCCGCCTAGGCGGCTGATTGTTCAAAAACTTGAATGGCGTTTTTTTTTTAAGTTTTCTTTTTTCCTGGCAGGTCTGGCATCTCTGCAAATACTCAAAAATGGAGATCATCCCTCCTGTTGGTGACACGAGATATGAATCATTCTTGGACAAGTCAAAGCACGACATAGCCTCTTCCTCAGGGTTGGTGCTGGGAAGGTCATTGTTCATCAGCCACTCCTTGGTTTCCATAAATTAGGGTGAACCTTGGGAGTTGCCTGCATTTAATCAATATCATCAAAATCAAATGACCAACTATCGCTTCGGTTTCAATTTCGAAAGGAAAGATAGGAGAAATCTAATAGGAAAGAATTATAAAACATGTCATTCTTTACCACTCCACTAGAATTAAGGTCCTGTGGCCATTTCCAGAGAAAATGAATGCCATTTGATGCTAACACCAAAATGGCATCACCTCCATTTGTGTAGACCAGCCTTGATATCTGAATTTCCAGAGACAAAACTAATGAGAAGCTGAGAAATTGCAATTGAGAATCAGTATTTTCCATTTTCATGAACAGTTATTCTCTTACCTAAATATTCAGTTTCATGTTTCTTTTGTTGTATTAATTGATTAGTTTAGTTACAAACTGAGTTGGTCTGGTTATCTGACCCAAAAGGAGTATGCTGCTTTCTGGGGCTCCAATTGTTGAGTCATCTTATCTTTTGAATATTGGTTTTGATCATTATTTCATCCCTTTCAATCATATTTCAATGCATTCAGATGCTGAAGAAATGTTCACACAGACCCCAACCTCTCCCTCACCTCCTTCCTCTTCCAATCCTCCACCTCCTTCCCCAACAACCTTGCCCTCGCCGACTCACACACCGCTGAAACTCTAACCTTCCTCCAGCTGAAATCCCTAGTCTCCAAGCTCGCTCACGCCTTGCTCAACCTCAACATCAAGAAAAACGACGTCGTCCTCATCTTCGCCCCAACTCCATCCACTTCCCCGTCTGCTTCTTCTCAATCGTCGCAATCGGTGCCATTGCGACCACCTGCAATCCTCAGTACACCGTCTCCGAGCTCTCAAGTCAAGTCAACGACTGTCAGACCCCAAGCTCGTCATCACCGTCTCCGAACTAAATAAAGTAAGAAAATTTTAGAAAGGAGATTTTAAGAGTATAGCCACGCGGCTATACTCTTTAAATAGAATATTTTAAACGTATAGTCGCCACTGTACCCTTTGAATATCATAATCTTGATTCATCTTTTTTAATTACTTTATTTAGTAGTTATGTTTTAATTACTATTTACTTAGTGAATAATTAGTATTTAAATATTTGATTAAATGGAAATAAATAATTACCATTTATTAAGTTAGTTAAAATATTTAATTATTCACTAAAGAAATAATAATTAAAACAGAATTACTGATGAAAGTAATTAAATAAGGGGACATTTTGGAAAAAGCAAAAGGAGAGAGAAAATTTTTAAAAGAAGCAAAAATGGACAAAAATGCCTTTATTTATTTTTAGATTTCCTAAGGAATCCAATACATTTGCATGTCTTTGATTTGAAAGTTGAGTGGTTTTTTTGTCTTTTTTGAAAAAGCTTTGGCTTTTTCCAAAAGTGAAAAAAAATTTATGTCTAAAACCTAAAAAACCTTTAAAAAGAACCTTTAAATAAGTCTGAGATATTATTTAATTACTAAAAAAAATTTAAAAAAATTTCTATTTTACGAAGTTTGGTCGGCACAAGTCTATTCCGCAAAGCTTTGCTGGATTAGACTTGCCCGACGAAAGACGAAATTTCGTCGAGGGAAGTCTAATTCGCAAATTTTGCTGGATAGACTGTCTTAGGAATTTCGTCGGAGAGGTTTTCTGGCATTTTTTATGTTTTTTTTAATTTACTTTTATTTTTTGGCCAATGTTATGGAGGGTGTGTAAATCCTTACTAGGCTTTTATTTTAAAATACTAACCTTGCTCAGCCATGATGACAACTATAGAGGAACGTCTTCTCCTATGCAGCTCTTTAATTCTCTTTTCTTTAGATAGGGTGAGAGTGTTTTTAAGTACGTTTTGATGTAAGGGAAAGGACCCCTATATATACATGCATCACTTGAATGTCTTGCCTATCAAGAAGCTTTCGAGTGTTCTGTTTGCATTATACGGTTTGTTTCAATCCATATTATTGTAAGCTCTGTACAAGTGGTTATTCCAAAAGCTTGAGTTTTATTTCATAATCAATTAAAACACTCGAGTCCTTTTAGGATTAGAAGATCATATTTCCAGAACTAAGACAATAAATTGTCTTACAAGGTGCTCTAAATAGATGTAGATAAACAAAGAATCACAAGAATAATGTTCATGTTTAAAATATGTTGATAAGTGTCGGCATGGAACACAGTGTTATCATCACACACAATTTTGTATCTTAAATACCTTGGGAGATCTTGTTTTCTACCCGTTTCTCTTATCTTTCTCATCACATGATTAATCATGTGATGAGAGATATAGAGAAAAAGAAGCATGCAACATGTTACACTAGAGTTGCTCTACTATTTGTTGGTGATGGCAAATTGGCAATCAATATGCTTGGCTCCAATTTTAATTAATAGAATTCTGTAATGGATTGAATGATCCAGAGTCTAGTCAATTAATTTATCATATTTGCAATTTGATCGGCGACAATTTTCAGCTCATCCCATAAGATAGGCTTTTTATGTAAGCCTATACATTGCATTAGTCTTGGTATATTTTTCTTATACTCTGTTGAAATCTCCCACTTCCTTGAAGATGAAAACTATTCAAAGCACAAAGTTTTCCTTATTTTTATTTATCCATTCCCAGTTGGTAGATCTGACTACACTTGGGTGAAACTAAACCATGTAGAGAGAAGCAGGCAAGCGAGGTTTAGCATGTGCAAACAAAGGGTTGGCCTTGAAGAGGAGGGAGAGAGCCTCAGTGAGGTCAATCTTGTCCACATTGGGTGGCATGCTCCAAGTAAACCCTTGCAAAAGCCTTGCTAGGAGCATGACAGTTATGGTAGTCCCAATCCCACCCCCAATGCATCCTCTCCGTCCAGTAGAGAATGTAATGAACCTTAGGTCATGCTCTTGCAGATCCACTTGTTGATCAGCATCTCCTTTTAGATGTCGTTCCGGGTCGAATCTCAGCGGGTTTTCCCACACTTCCGGGTTGCGCCCGAGACCTAAGCGGCTTAGCAGAACACTGCTCCCTTTTGGGATGAAGTAGCCTGCTACTACAGCATCTGTGTTGGACACGTGGGGGACGTTGAATGATGTAATTGGATGCAGCCTAAGTGCTTCTCTTGCACAAGCCCTTACGTAAGGGAGCTTGGGGACATCAGACTCTTGAACAAGCCTCTGCTTTCCAACAACCCTATCTAGTTCTTCTTCTGCCTTTTTTAGCAGCTCAGGCTGGTTGAGCATTTCTGATAGAGCCCACTCTGCTGCATTGGACGGATTATCCACTGTTGCAAGCTGCAGTTCCTGATCACGCACAAGAACATGTATGTAAGTTGGTTTCTTACTTTGTCCATGAAAAATTCAGAAATAGGATCATCTGCTTTTCTTTTCAGCGCTCCTCGTGCTCAAGTTCAGCGTTTTGAGTTTAGAGTTTAGTATTCATAAGCACAACTTTAGCTCAATAAACATTGACAAATTAGAAAGCGGCTTGTAGCTCAAGTGATTAAAAGCATTTATCATGCAACGGAAGTCCTGTTTTGAATCTCTATTCCTTTTAATATCGCATGAATAAAAATAAACATAAAAACATCAACAAATTAAGGATCCATACTACTTGAAAAAATTAGGGGTAAGTAAGAATATCTCACCGTGATTTGAGCTTTGATTTCTTCACCTGACAATAAGGGCTGTCCATTTGCATCTTTGAGTGAAATGAAAACATCAAGCAGGTCCTCAGGCTCCTTCGTCCTTCCATCTCTCCATTCTTTCAACCTCTCATCTATAAGAGGGTCTTGATATTGCTTGATGATCTTCAAAGCACCCCTCACCTTTTTCTCATGGTCACTTATGTCAAACACTCTCAGCCATGGAAGATAATCCGATACGCAGAAAGCGTACAGATGCAAGAGTATAGTCAAAAGTGCAGAGACGTGTTGCTCTTCTTCAAAGCCAGGCCCTCTGTCCTTTCTACCTTTGCCAAAGTACCTCGTGTTGAAAATCATCCTTCTCATCACATTTCCTGTGTAAAATTGAGCTGCAGTTCTCACATTCACCACCGAACCGTTTGGATTGGACGAGCACTGATTGTATAGGAACTTAACAAGGTTATCAGCTTCTTCGTTTCTCTTACCAAGTAGCCATTGAACCCTAGAATGATTGAACACGTCAGCAATCAAAACTTTTCTCATTTTTTTCCACTGGCCTCCCCAAGGCACAACAGCTGTGGTCAGGAACCCACTGCTTAAAATATCAGTTGCCATTGTGACAGGTCTTGATGCAAAAACTGCATCATTTTTCTTCAAAAACTCCCTGGCAATTTCTGGTGAAGTTACTGGGATGACATGAACATTTCCTAGGCGTATGCAGGCAATGTCAGTGTTGAGTTTTTTCATGAGGCTGTGGATCCATCTGTGTGCTGGCCTGTTCCTCCACATTTCCGGCAAACAACCCACAATTGGCCATGGGCTTGGCCCTGGAGGGAGAGGCACGACTGGGACGCTGTTTTTGTTGTGGGTTTTGAGTATGAATTTGACAAGAAACATAAAAATAGTGAAAGCAAGGGAAAGAGCAATTGGAGACGTGACTTCAGAATCAAAGAACAAACAAGGCAATGACATCTCAAACCCTAGTGATTAATGTGCTGCTGCTGAGCTTGTTATTGCAATGTTCTTGTTATATAAAGTGCTTTGGGCTTTCTGTGTTTGGTGTGAATCGGGCTCTTAAAGACATGACTGCTCGACAGAAAATTGCGTGTTGGAATTGGCTCAAATTGTACCCACATGTAACTTGCAAAAACTTGCAAATCACGCGGCCAAAGGAGGAGGTTAATGGCCACCGACTTTCAACAATTTCAGTTTCCATTTTTCTCTTCCTTTGGCCACGTGATTTGCAAGTTTGGCGTGAGATTTTGGAAAAGGCCAAAGGTTAGAGAAGCATTCTAGCAAAAGACAAAATATTTTAATTTTGGACAATAATTCCCCTATGTAGTCTTGGATTGCCTAATGAATCCTTTTGCTTTTGCTAGCCGTATGAAACCAAAATATTTCTTCTTTTCAACTAATGTGTATGGAGCCAAATAGCTTGGCAGCTATTCTTGCTGGGATGATTTCTTCACATGAAAATGAGATTGATGATGCTTAACTTCACGTGGTCTTCATGCTTCCATCATGTTATCTATATTGTGTAGCTCTTCTTCTCCTAAGCTATTCTAGTATGTATTGTTGTTGTCTTCTGCTGAAATTTGTTCTGCTATCTGGTTATAGATTTCATAAAAAACTTTTGCTCCTGTCGTATTTAATCATGTATTCGTATGTGTCATTGGGTCTCTTGAATGTAGATTCTGAATATCCCTTGATAAACTTGGACTGGTACAAGAGGGTTAGACGATCATCATTGAATAGTTGTTGTTAAGCTATTATTGCTCCTCTATATTGTTGGATGTCTTGCTTAGGAGGCATTCCTGTTTGTGTTGATTCTGTTGGACTAAGCAATTCATTAAAAGAAATGATAATTCTATGTTGTGCTAAATCTGGGTAAATGTTATCTTTAAACCACTCTGGGGGTATACTAGTAAAATCTAATTTTACATTTTTCCAGAGAGGCAAATAAAAACTTATGACTTCTCTAAATTTTGGGGAGACTGAATCTAAATGCTCACTATTTTCAATATAAAGTTGTCCTAAATAACCATATTGTGCTAACAATGCTGGAATAACTACGATTATTTTTTGTTTATGCTCTAAATGCAATTCTCTATATTCAACCATGTTAAAACTAGCTAAGTGAAAAGTATAATGAGAACAGCTTTTGGTAATAATTTTGATGCCAGGGTGTGGATTACTTTTTAAATTGAAAAGAAAAGCTTGGATATAAAGCTGAAGAGATGTATTTTGCTCATACTCTAATTTAATTATATGACTCTTAACATCTGGTGGTAAAAATCTATACATTTCTCTAGCTAGAGTTTGGATATTTAGATTTTTGCTCAAGTGAAAATTCACTATTATGCTCAATTAAGGTGGGCTTATTAGCTTCTTTTTCTTGTAGAATTTGACATCTTAAATTAATGATTCTAAAATGCTTGACTAATATTGCATCATATTCCTTCTTTTGTTCTTCATGTTTTTCCTGCAAAAAAGAAAGTTGTTGTTTTGCTCTTCTACAATCATAATTATATGCTAAAAACTCTTGCTCAAGGGCTCTAATAAGTTTTTCATGCCCTCTTCTCATGCTTTCAGTATTAGTTCTAATATTCCAAAAGTTGTCTAAAAGAACTTTTTGTTTTTATGCTAATGATGCTTGAGTATGATACTTTAAAGCAGGGTTTCTAACTTCTTGTACGGAAATTCCATTATAAAAATAAGTGTTCACTATTGGTCTTGCTTGACTACTTATGCTTAATGGATTACCACCAAGTGATGGTGTACCATTATTTTTGCTGCCAGATGATGATGGTCCAAAATACTAAATACATGTTAATGAATAATACGGGATAAGATATCTGCTAAAGTATTATCCATACCTTTAATATGCTCAAATATCGGTCTAAATTCATTTCCTGTAATAGAATCAACAAAATTGACCCATCTTCGGGCTGCTTGTTTATTAGTAGTAATTTTATTATAATGAGAAAATGGATTTCATCTTCTCTTGGGATAGTGCACTTCTTCAAGTATATGAACACGTTGTTTCAGTTCAAGATTTGCTTAATAATCTTTGGGTTAATTTAAACAAACGTGAATGAGCTTGGGAGTGGGCGGGAATGAATCATATTTGGAATAGCTTAATAATTTTATAATTGAATAATTTAGTCCTCAAGATGATATGATGGAGTGAAGGTTTATTAAGTCTTTGTAGTTAATCATTGATTTTGTCTGATAAAACGTAAGTTTTGAAGATTCAGATTAATTATCACTAAATTTAATTAACAAGTTTTCATTATCCGTTGGTAATTCTGAATTTATGTGCTATTTATTGAGTTCATCAGGACGAAGGTTCTAAAGATATCCTTGTTATTTCTATTTCATATTGGAGACAACAAATCAAGTTGAGAGGAAAAATGTGAGGGTCATTTTTTGAAGAATTAAACTTAGTTTACCTAGACTGCAAATTGGTTCTTTTCATTGCTCATGACTCCATGAGTTTGACTACAGCTCTTCAGTTAACAGCATATAGAATATTGGTTTTGATCATTATTTCATCCTTCAATCATATTTCAATGAATTCAGATGCTGAAGAACTGTTCAACGAGTATAATGATCAATTTTCTCCGATATGAGTAGTGGAGTCAGTGCAAAACTATGAGGGACAGCGGCAGATCAGATCATGTATTGCAGATCATGTAGTGGAGTCAGGCTATACGTGACTATTTATTAAAATAAAAAAGAACCCGCCTAGGCGGCTGATTGTTCAAAAACTTGAATGGCGTTTTTTTTTTAAGTTTTCTTTTTTCCTGGCAGGTCTGGCATCTCTGCAAATACTCAAAAATGGAGATCATCCCTCCTGTTGGTGACACGAGATATGAATCATTCTTGGACAAGTCAAAGCACGACATAGCCTCTTCCTCAGGGTTGGTGCTGGGAAGGTCATTGTTCATCAGCCACTCCTTGGTTTCCATAAATTAGGGTGAACCTTGGGAGTTGCCTGCATTTAATCAATATCATCAAAATCAAATGACCAACTATCGCTTCGGTTTCAATTTCGAAAGGAAAGATAGGAGAAATCTAATAGGAAAGAATTATAAAACATGTCATTCTTTACCACTCCACTAGAATTAAGGTCCTGTGGCCATTTCCAGAGAAAATGAATGCCATTTGATGCTAACACCAAAATGGCATCACCTCCATTTGTGTAGACCAGCCTTGATATCTGAATTTCCAGAGACAAAACTAATGAGAAGCTGAGAAATTGCAATTGAGAATCAGTATTTTCCATTTTCATGAACAGTTATTCTCTTACCTAAATATTCAGTTTCATGTTTCTTTTGTTGTATTAATTGATTAGTTTAGTTACAAACTGAGTTGGTCTGGTTATCTGACCCAAAAGGAGTATGCTGCTTTCTGGGCTCCAATTGTTGAGTCATCTTATCTTTTGAATATTGGTTTTGATCATTATTTCATCCCTTTCAATCATATTTCAATGCATTCAGATGCTGAAGAAATGTTCACACAGACCCCAACCTCTCCCTCACCTCCTTCCTCTTCCAATCCTCCACCTCCTTCCCCAACAACCTTGCCCTCGCCGACTCACACACCGCTGAAACTCTAACCTTCCTCCAGCTGAAATCCCTAGTCTCCAAGCTCGCTCACGCCTTGCTCAACCTCAACATCAAGAAAACGACGTCGTCCTCATCTTCGCCCCAACTCCATCCACTTCCCCGTCTGCTTCTTCTCAATCGTCGCAATCGGTGCCATTGCGACCACCTGCAATCCTCAGTACACCGTCTCCGAGCTCTCAAGTCAAGTCAACGACTGTGACCCCAAGCTCGTCATCACCGTCTCCGAACTAAATAAAGTAAGAAAATTTTAGAAAGGAGATTTTAAGAGTATAGCCACGCGGCTATACTCTTTAAATAGAATATTTTAAACGTATAGTCGCCACTGTACCCTTTGAATATCATAATCTTGATTCATCTTTTTTAATTACTTTATTTAGTAGTTATGTTTTAATTACTATTTACTTAGTGAATAATTAGTATTTAAATATTTGATTAAATGGAAATAAATAATTACCATTTATTAAGTTAGTTAAAATATTTAATTATTCACTAAAGAAATAATAATTAAAACAGAATTACTGATGAAAGTAATTAAATAAGGGGACATTTTGGAAAAAGCAAAAGGAGAGAGAAAATTTTTAAAAGAAGCAAAAATGGACAAAAATGCCTTTATTTATTTTTAGATTTCCTAAGGAATCCAATACATTTGCATGTCTTTGATTTGAAAGTTGAGTGGTTTTTTTGTCTTTTTTGAAAAAGCTTTGGCTTTTTCCAAAAGTGAAAAAAAATTTATGTCTAAAACCTAAAAAACCTTTAAAAAGAACCTTTAAATAAGTCTGAGATATTATTTAATTACTAAAAAAAATTTAAAAAAATTTCTATTTTACGAAGTTTGGTCGGCACAAGTCTATTCAAAGCTTTGCTGGATTAGACTTGCCCGACGAAAGACGAAATTTCGTCGAGGAAGTCTAATTCGCAAATTTTGCTGGATAGACTCGTGCGAGGAATTTCGTCGGAGAGGTTTTCTGGCATTTTTTATGTTTTTTTTAATTTACTTTTATTTTTTGGCCAATGTTATGGAGGGTGTGTAAATCCTTACTAGGCTTTTATTTTAAAATACTAACCTTGCTCAGCCATGATGACAACTATAGAGGAACGTCTTCTCCTATGCAGCTCTTTAATTCTCTTTTCTTTAGATAGGGTGAGAGTGTTTTTAAGTACGTTTTGATGTAAGGGAAAGGACCCCTATATATACATGCATCACTTGAATGTCTTGCCTATCAAGAAGCTTTCGAGTGTTCTGTTTGCATTATACGGTTTGTTTCAATCCATATTATTGTAAGCTCTGTACAAGTGGTTATTCCAAAAGCTTGAGTTTTATTCCATAATCAATTAAAACACTCGAGTCCTTTTAGGATTAGAAGATCATATTTCCAGAACTAAGACAATAAATTGTCTTACAAGGTGCTCTAAATAGATGTAGATAAACAAAGAATCACAAGAATAATGTTCATGTTTAAAATATGTTGATAAGTGTCGGCATGGAACACAGTGTTATCATCACACACAATTTTGTATCTTAAATACCTTGGGAGATCTTGTTTTCTACCCGTTTCTCTTATCTTTCTCATCACATGATTAATCATGTGATGAGAGATATAGAGAAAAAGAAGCATGCAACATGTTACACTAGAGTTGCTCTACTATTTGTTGGTGATGGCAAATTGGCAATCAATATGCTTGGCTCCAATTTTAATTAATAGAATTCTGTAATGGATTGAATGATCCAGAGTCTAGTCAATTAATTTATCATATTTGCAATTTGATCGGCGACAATTTTCAGCTCATCCCATAAGATAGGCTTTTTATGTAAGCCTATACATTGCATTAGTCTTGGTATATTTTTCTTATACTCTGTTGAAATCTCCCACTTCCTTGAAGATGAAAACTATTCAAAGCACAAAGTTTTCCTTATTTTTATTTATCCATTCCCAGTTGGTAGATCTGACTACACTTGGGTGAAACTAAACCATGTAGAGAGAAGCAGGCAAGCGAGGTTTAGCATGTGCAAACAAAGGGTTGGCCTTGAAGAGGAGGGAGAGAGCCTCAGTGAGGTCAATCTTGTCCACATTGGGTGGCATGCTCCAAGTAAACCCTTGCAAAAGCCTTGCTAGGAGCATGACAGTTATGGTAGTCCCAATCCCACCCCCAATGCATCCTCTCCGTCCAGTAGAGAATGTAATGAACCTTAGGTCATGCTCTTGCAGATCCACTTGTTGATCAGCATCTCCTTTTAGATGTCGTTCCGGGTCGAATCTCAGCGGGTTTTCCCACACTTCCGGGTTGCGCCCGAGACCTAAGCGGCTTAGCAGAACACTGCTCCCTTTTGGGATGAAGTAGCCTGCTACTACAGCATCTGTGTTGGACACGTGGGGGACGTTGAATGATGTAATTGGATGCAGCCTAAGTGCTTCTCTTGCACAAGCCCTTACGTAAGGGAGCTTGGGGACATCAGACTCTTGAACAAGCCTCTGCTTTCCAACAACCCTATCTAGTTCTTCTTCTGCCTTTTTTAGCAGCTCAGGCTGGTTGAGCATTTCTGATAGAGCCCACTCTGCTGCATTGGACGGATTATCCACTGTTGCAAGCTGCAGTTCCTGATCACGCACAAGAACATGTATGTAAGTTGGTTTCTTACTTTGTCCATGAAAAATTCAGAAATAGGATCATCTGCTTTTCTTTTCAGCGCTCCTCGTGCTCAAGTTCAGCGTTTTGAGTTTAGAGTTTAGTATTCATAAGCACAACTTTAGCTCAATAAACATTGACAAATTAGAAAGCGGCTTGTAGCTCAAGTGATTAAAAGCATTTATCATGCAACGGAAGTCCTGTTTTGAATCTCTATTCCTTTTAATATCGCATGAATAAAAATAAACATAAAAACATCAACAAATTAAGGATCCATACTACTTGAAAAAATTAGGGGTAAGTAAGAATATCTCACCGTGATTTGAGCTTTGATTTCTTCACCTGACAATAAGGGCTGTCCATTTGCATCTTTGAGTGAAATGAAAACATCAAGCAGGTCCTCAGGCTCCTTCGTCCTTCCATCTCTCCATTCTTTCAACCTCTCATCTATAAGAGGGTCTTGATATTGCTTGATGATCTTCAAAGCACCCCTCACCTTTTTCTCATGGTCACTTATGTCAAACACTCTCAGCCATGGAAGATAATCCGATACGCAGAAAGCGTACAGATGCAAGAGTATAGTCAAAAGTGCAGAGACGTGTTGCTCTTCTTCAAAGCCAGGCCCTCTGTCCTTTCTACCTTTGCCAAAGTACCTCGTGTTGAAAATCATCCTTCTCATCACATTTCCTGTGTAAAATTGAGCTGCAGTTCTCACATTCACCACCGAACCGTTTGGATTGGACGAGCACTGATTGTATAGGAACTTAACAAGGTTATCAGCTTCTTCGTTTCTCTTACCAAGTAGCCATTGAACCCTAGAATGATTGAACACGTCAGCAATCAAAACTTTTCTCATTTTTTTCCACTGGCCTCCCCAAGGCACAACAGCTGTGGTCAGGAACCCACTGCTTAAAATATCAGTTGCCATTGTGACAGGTCTTGATGCAAAAACTGCATCATTTTTCTTCAAAAACTCCCTGGCAATTTCTGGTGAAGTTACTGGGATGACATGAACATTTCCTAGGCGTATGCAGGCAATGTCAGTGTTGAGTTTTTTCATGAGGCTGTGGATCCATCTGTGTGCTGGCCTGTTCCTCCACATTTCCGGCAAACAACCCACAATTGGCCATGGGCTTGGCCCTGGAGGGAGAGGCACGACTGGGACGCTGTTTTTGTTGTGGGTTTTGAGTATGAATTTGACAAGAAACATAAAAATAGTGAAAGCAAGGGAAAGAGCAATTGGAGACGTGACTTCAGAATCAAAGAACAAACAAGGCAATGACATCTCAAACCCTAGTGATTAATGTGCTGCTGCTGAGCTTGTTATTGCAATGTTCTTGTTATATAAAGTGCTTTGGGCTTTCTGTGTTTGGTGTGAATCGGGCTCTTAAAGACATGACTGCTCGACAGAAAATTGCGTGTTGGAATTGGCTCAAATTGTACCCACATGTAACTTGCAAAAACTTGCAAATCACGCGGCCAAAGGAGGAGGTTAATGGCCACCGACTTTCAACAATTTCAGTTTCCATTTTTCTCTTCCTTTGGCCACGTGATTTGCAAGTTTGGCGTGAGATTTTGGAAAAGGCCAAAGGTTAGAGAAGCATTCTAGCAAAAGACAAAATATTTTAATTTTGGACAATAATTCCCCTATGTAGTCTTGGATTGCCTAATGAATCCTTTTGCTTTTGCTAGCCGTATGAAACCAAAATATTTCTTCTTTTCAACTAATGTGTATGGAGCCAAATAGCTTGGCAGCTATTCTTGCTGGGATGATTTCTTCACATGAAAATGAGATTGATGATGCTTAACTTCACGTGGTCTTCATGCTTCCATCATGTTATCTATATTGTGTAGCTCTTCTTCTCCTAAGCTATTCTAGTATGTATTGTTGTTGTCTTCTGCTGAAATTTGTTCTGCTATCTGGTTATAGATTTCATAAAAAACTTTTGCTCCTGTCGTATTTAATCATGTATTCGTATGTGTCATTGGGTCTCTTGAATGTAGATTCTGAATATCCCTTGATAAACTTGGACTGGTACAAGAGGGTTAGACGATCATCATTGAATAGTTGTTGTTAAGCTATTATTGCTCCTCTATATTGTTGGATGTCTTGCTTAGGAGGCATTCCTGTTTGTGTTGATTCTGTTGGACTAAGCAATTCATTAAAAGAAATGATAATTCTATGTTGTGCTAAATCTGGGTAAATGTTATCTTTAAACCACTCTGGGGGTATACTAGTAAAATCTAATTTTACATTTTTCCAGAGAGGCAAATAAAAACTTATGACTTCTCTAAATTTTGGGGAGACTGAATCTAAATGCTCACTATTTTCAATATAAAGTTGTCCTAAATAACCATATTGTGCTAACAATGCTGGAATAACTACGATTATTTTTTGTTTATGCTCTAAATGCAATTCTCTATATTCAACCATGTTAAAACTAGCTAAGTGAAAAGTATAATGAGAACAGCTTTTGGTAATAATTTTGATGCCAGGGTGTGGATTACTTTTTAAATTGAAAAGAAAAGCTTGGATATAAAGCTGAAGAGATGTATTTTGCTCATACTCTAATTTAATTATATGACTCTTAACATCTAGTGGTAAAAATCTATACATTTCTCTAGCTAGAGTTTGGATATTTAGATTTTTGCTCAAGTGAAAATTCACTATTATGCTCAATTAAGGTGGGCTTATTAGCTTCTTTTTCTTGTAGAATTTGACATCTTAAATTAATGATTCTAAAATGCTTGACTAATATTGCATCATATTCCTTCTTTTGTTCTTCATGTTTTTCCTGCAAAAAAGAAAGTTGTTGTTTTGCTCTTCTACAATCATAATTATATGCTAAAAACTCTTGCTCAAGGGCTCTAATAAGTTTTTCATGCCCTCTTCTCATGCTTTCAGTATTAGTTCTAATATTCCAAAAGTTGTCTAAAAGAACTTTTTGTTTTTATGCTAATGATGCTTGAGTATGATACTTTAAAGCAGGGTTTCTAACTTCTTGTACGGAAATTCCATTATAAAAATAAGTGTTCACTATTGGTCTTGCTTGACTACTTATGCTTAATGGATTACCACCAAGTGATGGTGTACCATTATTTTTGCTGCCAGATGATGATGGTCCAAAATACTAAATACATGTTAATGAATAATACGGGATAAGATATCTGCTAAAGTATTATCCATACCTTTAATATGCTCAAATATCGGTCTAAATTCATTTCCTGTAATAGAATCAACAAAATTGACCCATCTTCGGGCTGCTTGTTTATTAGTAGTAATTTTATTATAATGAGAAAATGGATTTCATCTTCTCTTGGGATAGTGCACTTCTTCAAGTATATGAACACGTTGTTTCAGTTCAAGATTTGCTTAATAATCTTTGGGTTAATTTAAACAAACGTGAATGAGCTTGGGAGTGGGCGGGAATGAATCATATTTGGAATAGCTTAATAATTTTATAATTGAATAATTTAGTCCTCAAGATGATATGATGGAGTGAAGGTTTATTAAGTCTTTGTAGTTAATCATTGATTTTGTCTGATAAAACGTAAGTTTTGAAGATTCAGATTAATTATCACTAAATTTAATTAACAAGTTTTCATTATCCGTTGGTAATTCTGAATTTATGTGCTATTTATTGAGTTCATCAGGACGAAGGTTCTAAAGATATCCTTGTTATTTCTATTTCATATTGGAGACAACAAATCAAGTTGAGAGGAAAAATGTGAGGGTCATTTTTTGAAGAATTAAACTTAGTTTACCTAGACTGCAAATTGGTTCTTTTCATTGCTCATGACTCCATGAGTTTGACTACAGCTCTTCAGTTAACAGCATATAGAATATTGGTTTTGATCATTATTTCATCCTTCAATCATATTTCAATGAATTCAGATGCTGAAGAACTGTTCAACGAGTATAATGATCAATTTTCTCCGATATGAGTAGTGGAGTCAGTGCAAAACTATGAGGGACAGCGGCAGATCAGATCATGTATTGCAGATCATGTAGTGGAGTCAGGCTATACGTGACTATTTATTAAAATAAAAAAGAACCCGCCTAGGCGGCTGATTGTTCAAAAACTTGAATGGCGTTTTTTTTTTAAGTTTTCTTTTTTCCTGGCAGGTCTGGCATCTCTGCAAATACTCAAAAATGGAGATCATCCCTCCTGTTGGTGACACGAGATATGAATCATTCTTGGACAAGTCAAAGCACGACATAGCCTCTTCCTCAGGGTTGGTGCTGGGAAGGTCATTGTTCATCAGCCACTCCTTGGTTTCCATAAATTAGGGTGAACCTTGGGAGTTGCCTGCATTTAATCAATATCATCAAAATCAAATGACCAACTATCGCTTCGGTTTCAATTTCGAAAGGAAAGATAGGAGAAATCTAATAGGAAAGAATTATAAAACATGTCATTCTTTACCACTCCACTAGAATTAAGGTCCTGTGGCCATTTCCAGAGAAAATGAATGCCATTTGATGCTAACACCAAAATGGCATCACCTCCATTTGTGTAGACCAGCCTTGATATCTGAATTTCCAGAGACAAAACTAATGAGAAGCTGAGAAATTGCAATTGAGAATCAGTATTTTCCATTTTCATGAACAGTTATTCTCTTACCTAAATATTCAGTTTCATGTTTCTTTTGTTGTATTAATTGATTAGTTTAGTTACAAACTGAGTTGGTCTGGTTATCTGACCCAAAAGGAGTATGCTGCTTTCTGGGGCTCCAATTGTTGAGTCATCTTATCTTTTGAATATTGGTTTTGATCATTATTTCATCCCTTTCAATCATATTTCAATGCATTCAGATGCTGAAGAAATGTTCACACAGACCCCAACCTCTCCCTCACCTCCTTCCTCTTCCAATCCTCCACCTCCTTCCCCAACAACCTTGCCCTCGCCGACTCACACACCGCTGAAACTCTAACCTTCCTCCAGCTGAAATCCCTAGTCTCCAAGCTCGCTCACGCCTTGCTCAACCTCAACATCAAGAAAAACGACGTCGTCCTCATCTTCGCCCCAACTCCATCCACTTCCCGTGCGCTTCTTCTCAATCGTCGCAATCGGTGCCATTGCGACCACCTGCAATCCTCAAGTACACCGTCTCCGAGCTCTCAAGTCAAGTCAACGACTGTGACCCCAAGCTCGTCATCACCGTCTCGAACTAAATAAAGTAAGAAAATTTTAGAAAGGAGATTTTAAGAGTATAGCCATGGCTATACTCTTTAAATAGAATATTTTAAGCGTATAGTCGCCACTGTACCCTTTGAATATCATAATCTTGATTCATCTTTTTAATTACTTTATTTAGTAGTTATGTTTTAATTACTATTTACTTAGTGAATAATTAGTATTTAAATATTTGATTAAATGGAAATAAATAATTACCATTTATTAAGTTAGTTAAAATATTTAATTATTCACTAAAGAAATAATAATTAAAACAGAATTACTGATGAAAGTAATTAAATAAGGGGACATTTTGGAAAAAGCAAAAGGAGAGAGAAAATTTTTAAAAGAAGCAAAAATGGACAAAAATGCCTTTATTTATTTTTAGATTTCCTAAGGAATCCAATACATTTGCATGTCTTTGATTTGAAAGTTGAGTGGTTTTTTTGTCTTTTTTGAAAAAGCTTTGGCTTTTTCCAAAAGTGAAAAAAAATTTATGTCTAAAACCTAAAAAACCTTTAAAAAGAACCTTTAAATAAGTCTGAGATATTATTTAATTACTAAAAAAAATTTAAAAAAATTTCTATTTTACGAAGTTTGGTCGGCACAAGTCTATTCCGCAAAGCTTTGCTGGATTAGACTTGCCTCGATTTAAAGACGAAATTTCGTCGAGGGAAGTCTAATTCGCAAATTTTCTTTGGGATAGACTGTCGAGGAATTTCGTCGGAGAGGTTTTCTGGCATTTTTTATGTTTTTTTTAATTTACTTTTATTTTTTGGCCAATGTTATGGAGGGTGTGTAAATCCTTACTAGGCTTTTATTTTAAAATACTAACCTTGCTCAGCCATGATGACAACTATAGAGGAACGTCTTCTCCTATGCAGCTCTTTAATTCTCTTTTCTTTAGATAGGGTGAGAGTGTTTTTAAGTACGTTTTGATGTAAGGGAAAGGACCCCTATATATACATGCATCACTTGAATGTCTTGCCTATCAAGAAGCTTTCGAGTGTTCTGTTTGCATTATACGGTTTGTTTCAATCCATATTATTGTAAGCTCTGTACAAGTGGTTATTCCAAAAGCTTGAGTTTTATTCCATAATCAATTAAAACACTCGAGTCCTTTTAGGATTAGAAGATCATATTTCCAGAACTAAGACAATAAATTGTCTTACAAGGTGCTCTAAATAGATGTAGATAAACAAAGAATCACAAGAATAATGTTCATGTTTAAAATATGTTGATAAGTGTCGGCATGGAACACAGTGTTATCATCACACACAATTTTGTATCTTAAATACCTTGGGAGATCTTGTTTTCTACCCGTTTCTCTTATCTTTCTCATCACATGATTAATCATGTGATGAGAGATATAGAGAAAAAGAAGCATGCAACATGTTACACTAGAGTTGCTCTACTATTTGTTGGTGATGGCAAATTGGCAATCAATATGCTTGGCTCCAATTTTAATTAATAGAATTCTGTAATGGATTGAATGATCCAGAGTCTAGTCAATTAATTTATCATATTTGCAATTTGATCGGCGACAATTTTCAGCTCATCCCATAAGATAGGCTTTTTATGTAAGCCTATACATTGCATTAGTCTTGGTATATTTTTCTTATACTCTGTTGAAATCTCCCACTTCCTTGAAGATGAAAACTATTCAAAGCACAAAGTTTTCCTTATTTTTATTTATCCATTCCCAGTTGGTAGATCTGACTACACTTGGGTGAAACTAAACCATGTAGAGAGAAGCAGGCAAGCGAGGTTTAGCATGTGCAAACAAAGGGTTGGCCTTGAAGAGGAGGGAGAGAGCCTCAGTGAGGTCAATCTTGTCCACATTGGGTGGCATGCTCCAAGTAAACCCTTGCAAAAGCCTTGCTAGGAGCATGACAGTTATGGTAGTCCCAATCCCACCCCCAATGCATCCTCTCCGTCCAGTAGAGAATGTAATGAACCTTAGGTCATGCTCTTGCAGATCCACTTGTTGATCAGCATCTCCTTTTAGATGTCGTTCCGGGTCGAATCTCAGCGGGTTTTCCCACACTTCCGGGTTGCGCCCGAGACCTAAGCGGCTTAGCAGAACACTGCTCCCTTTTGGGATGAAGTAGCCTGCTACTACAGCATCTGTGTTGGACACGTGGGGGACGTTGAATGATGTAATTGGATGCAGCCTAAGTGCTTCTCTTGCACAAGCCCTTACGTAAGGGAGCTTGGGGACATCAGACTCTTGAACAAGCCTCTGCTTTCCAACAACCCTATCTAGTTCTTCTTCTGCCTTTTTTAGCAGCTCAGGCTGGTTGAGCATTTCTGATAGAGCCCACTCTGCTGCATTGGACGGATTATCCACTGTTGCAAGCTGCAGTTCCTGATCACGCACAAGAACATGTATGTAAGTTGGTTTCTTACTTTGTCCATGAAAAATTCAGAAATAGGATCATCTGCTTTTCTTTTCAGCGCTCCTCGTGCTCAAGTTCAGCGTTTTGAGTTTAGAGTTTAGTATTCATAAGCACAACTTTAGCTCAATAAACATTGACAAATTAGAAAGCGGCTTGTAGCTCAAGTGATTAAAAGCATTTATCATGCAACGGAAGTCCTGTTTTGAATCTCTATTCCTTTTAATATCGCATGAATAAAAATAAACATAAAAACATCAACAAATTAAGGATCCATACTACTTGAAAAAATTAGGGGTAAGTAAGAATATCTCACCGTGATTTGAGCTTTGATTTCTTCACCTGACAATAAGGGCTGTCCATTTGCATCTTTGAGTGAAATGAAAACATCAAGCAGGTCCTCAGGCTCCTTCGTCCTTCCATCTCTCCATTCTTTCAACCTCTCATCTATAAGAGGGTCTTGATATTGCTTGATGATCTTCAAAGCACCCCTCACCTTTTTCTCATGGTCACTTATGTCAAACACTCTCAGCCATGGAAGATAATCCGATACGCAGAAAGCGTACAGATGCAAGAGTATAGTCAAAAGTGCAGAGACGTGTTGCTCTTCTTCAAAGCCAGGCCCTCTGTCCTTTCTACCTTTGCCAAAGTACCTCGTGTTGAAAATCATCCTTCTCATCACATTTCCTGTGTAAAATTGAGCTGCAGTTCTCACATTCACCACCGAACCGTTTGGATTGGACGAGCACTGATTGTATAGGAACTTAACAAGGTTATCAGCTTCTTCGTTTCTCTTACCAAGTAGCCATTGAACCCTAGAATGATTGAACACGTCAGCAATCAAAACTTTTCTCATTTTTTTCCACTGGCCTCCCCAAGGCACAACAGCTGTGGTCAGGAACCCACTGCTTAAAATATCAGTTGCCATTGTGACAGGTCTTGATGCAAAAACTGCATCATTTTTCTTCAAAAACTCCCTGGCAATTTCTGGTGAAGTTACTGGGATGACATGAACATTTCCTAGGCGTATGCAGGCAATGTCAGTGTTGAGTTTTTTCATGAGGCTGTGGATCCATCTGTGTGCTGGCCTGTTCCTCCACATTTCCGGCAAACAACCCACAATTGGCCATGGGCTTGGCCCTGGAGGGAGAGGCACGACTGGGACGCTGTTTTTGTTGTGGGTTTTGAGTATGAATTTGACAAGAAACATAAAAATAGTGAAAGCAAGGGAAAGAGCAATTGGAGACGTGACTTCAGAATCAAAGAACAAACAAGGCAATGACATCTCAAACCCTAGTGATTAATGTGCTGCTGCTGAGCTTGTTATTGCAATGTTCTTGTTATATAAAGTGCTTTGGGCTTTCTGTGTTTGGTGTGAATCGGGCTCTTAAAGACATGACTGCTCGACAGAAAATTGCGTGTTGGAATTGGCTCAAATTGTACCCACATGTAACTTGCAAAAACTTGCAAATCACGCGGCCAAAGGAGGAGGTTAATGGCCACCGACTTTCAACAATTTCAGTTTCCATTTTTCTCTTCCTTTGGCCACGTGATTTGCAAGTTTGGCGTGAGATTTTGGAAAAGGCCAAAGGTTAGAGAAGCATTCTAGCAAAAGACAAAATATTTTAATTTTGGACAATAATTCCCCTATGTAGTCTTGGATTGCCTAATGAATCCTTTTGCTTTTGCTAGCCGTATGAAACCAAAATATTTCTTCTTTTCAACTAATGTGTATGGAGCCAAATAGCTTGGCAGCTATTCTTGCTGGGATGATTTCTTCACATGAAAATGAGATTGATGATGCTTAACTTCACGTGGTCTTCATGCTTCCATCATGTTATCTATATTGTGTAGCTCTTCTTCTCCTAAGCTATTCTAGTATGTATTGTTGTTGTCTTCTGCTGAAATTTGTTCTGCTATCTGGTTATAGATTTCATAAAAAACTTTTGCTCCTGTCGTATTTAATCATGTATTCGTATGTGTCATTGGGTCTCTTGAATGTAGATTCTGAATATCCCTTGATAAACTTGGACTGGTACAAGAGGGTTAGACGATCATCATTGAATAGTTGTTGTTAAGCTATTATTGCTCCTCTATATTGTTGGATGTCTTGCTTAGGAGGCATTCCTGTTTGTGTTGATTCTGTTGGACTAAGCAATTCATTAAAAGAAATGATAATTCTATGTTGTGCTAAATCTGGGTAAATGTTATCTTTAAACCACTCTGGGGGTATACTAGTAAAATCTAATTTTACATTTTTCCAGAGAGGCAAATAAAAACTTATGACTTCTCTAAATTTTGGGGAGACTGAATCTAAATGCTCACTATTTTCAATATAAAGTTGTCCTAAATAACCATATTGTGCTAACAATGCTGGAATAACTACGATTATTTTTTGTTTATGCTCTAAATGCAATTCTCTATATTCAACCATGTTAAAACTAGCTAAGTGAAAAGTATAATGAGAACAGCTTTTGGTAATAATTTTGATGCCAGGGTGTGGATTACTTTTTAAATTGAAAAGAAAAGCTTGGATATAAAGCTGAAGAGATGTATTTTGCTCATACTCTAATTTAATTATATGACTCTTAACATCTGGTGGTAAAAATCTATACATTTCTCTAGCTAGAGTTTGGATATTTAGATTTTTGCTCAAGTGAAAATTCACTATTATGCTCAATTAAGGTGGGCTTATTAGCTTCTTTTTCTTGTAGAATTTGACATCTTAAATTAATGATTCTAAAATGCTTGACTAATATTGCATCATATTCCTTCTTTTGTTCTTCATGTTTTTCCTGCAAAAAAGAAAGTTGTTGTTTTGCTCTTCTACAATCATAATTATATGCTAAAAACTCTTGCTCAAGGGCTCTAATAAGTTTTTCATGCCCTCTTCTCATGCTTTCAGTATTAGTTCTAATATTCCAAAAGTTGTCTAAAAGAACTTTTTGTTTTTATGCTAATGATGCTTGAGTATGATACTTTAAAGCAGGGTTTCTAACTTCTTGTACGGAAATTCCATTATAAAAATAAGTGTTCACTATTGGTCTTGCTTGACTACTTATGCTTAATGGATTACCACCAAGTGATGGTGTACCATTATTTTTGCTGCCAGATGATGATGGTCCAAAATACTAAATACATGTTAATGAATAATACGGGATAAGATATCTGCTAAAGTATTATCCATACCTTTAATATGCTCAAATATCGGTCTAAATTCATTTCCTGTAATAGAATCAACAAAATTGACCCATCTTCGGGCTGCTTGTTTATTAGTAGTAATTTTATTATAATGAGAAAATGGATTTCATCTTCTCTTGGGATAGTGCACTTCTTCAAGTATATGAACACGTTGTTTCAGTTCAAGATTTGCTTAATAATCTTTGGGTTAATTTAAACAAACGTGAATGAGCTTGGGAGTGGGCGGGAATGAATCATATTTGGAATAGCTTAATAATTTTATAATTGAATAATTTAGTCCTCAAGATGATATGATGGAGTGAAGGTTTATTAAGTCTTTGTAGTTAATCATTGATTTTGTCTGATAAAACGTAAGTTTTGAAGATTCAGATTAATTATCACTAAATTTAATTAACAAGTTTTCATTATCCGTTGGTAATTCTGAATTTATGTGCTATTTATTGAGTTCATCAGGACGAAGGTTCTAAAGATATCCTTGTTATTTCTATTTCATATTGGAGACATCAAATCAAGTTGAGAGGAAAAATGTGAGGGTCATTTTTTGAAGAATTAAACTTAGTTTACCTAGACTGCAAATTGGTTCTTTTCATTGCTCATGACTCCATGAGTTTGACTACAGCTCTTCAGTTAACAGCATATAGAATATTGGTTTTGATCATTATTTCATCCTTCAATCATATTTCAATGAATTCAGATGCTGAAGAACTGTTCAACGAGTATAATGATCAATTTTCTCCGATATGAGTAGTGGAGTCAGTGCAAAACTATGAGGGACAGCGGCAGATCAGATCATGTATTGCAGATCATGTAGTGGAGTCAGGCTATACGTGACTATTTATTAAAATAAAAAAGAACCCGCCTAGGCGGCTGATTGTTCAAAAACTTGAATGGCGTTTTTTTTTTAAGTTTTCTTTTTTCCTGGCAGGTCTGGCATCTCTGCAAATACTCAAAAATGGAGATCATCCCTCCTGTTGGTGACACGAGATATGAATCATTCTTGGACAAGTCAAAGCACGACATAGCCTCTTCCTCAGGGTTGGTGCTGGGAAGGTCATTGTTCATCAGCCACTCCTTGGTTTCCATAAATTAGGGTGAACCTTGGGAGTTGCCTGCATTTAATCAATATCATCAAAATCAAATGACCAACTATCGCTTCGGTTTCAATTTCGAAAGGAAAGATAGGAGAAATCTAATAGGAAAGAATTATAAAACATGTCATTCTTTACCACTCCACTAGAATTAAGGTCCTGTGGCCATTTCAGAGAAAATGAATGCCATTTGATGCTAACACCAAAATGGCATCACCTCCATTTGTGTAGACCAGCCTTGATATCTGAATTTCCAGAGACAAAACTAATGAGAAGCTGAGAAATTGCAATTGAGAATCAGTATTTTCCATTTTCATGAACAGTTATTCTCTTACCTAAATATTCAGTTTCATGTTTCTTTTGTTGTATTAATTGATTAGTTTAGTTACAAACTGAGTTGGTCTGGTTATCTGACCCAAAAGGAGTATGCTGCTTTCTGGGGCTCCAATTGTTGAGTCATCTTATCTTTTGAATATTGGTTTTGATCATTATTTCATCCCTTTCAATCATATTTCAATGCATTCAGATGCTGAAGAAATGTTCAACGAGCATAAAGATCAATTTTCTCCAATATGAGTAGTCGAGTCAGTGCAAAACTACGAGGGACATCAGTGTAAGTTATGCATCTGCAGCGGCAAAGGTAGATGCTTGAAGATGTATTCTCCTTTGAGACATTAAGCAATTTAATTTTCATCAAATTTGTTGACGCTCAAAAATGGTTCGGCACTTTTGAGCCCAACTTAGTGATAAGGTGTGATGGATGATGGGCGAAGGTGAGGACCTTCACCAAGTGTGTGAGGATTTGAGCAAGCGATAAACATACAGAAGACAAGATATACGTGGTTCACCCTTAATGAATGGGCTACGTCCACGGAGAAGTATTATTCTCATTATTATAATATTGTGTATTAACATTTGTACATGGGGTTGGACCCAAATTTAAATGTAAGAAAAGGGAAGGTCATGACTAAAGACCAAGCCCAGCCCAAGGATCCTTTTTAAGGGGAGAGTGGTCTCCTTTTATAGGTGAGGGGAAGCCTTCACTTCTTGTAATATTTCAATGTGGGACTCTTTGCTTTGCCTAGAGTTGCTTCTAGTTGCTTGGTCAAATATGGTATAAACAGAAGTCCCCCAAGTTCTCAAGCAAGGAGGTACTCCTTGGTTGAGGACTTGCAATTTTCAGTGCATTGACCGAGCAACACCTTAGTCTTCTTCCAAGTAGTGTAGTGTCGATGGTGTCGAATGATGACGGGGTGCCGAAGGTATCGCTCTCGTCGGATGATGACAGGGTGCGAAGGCATCTCTCGTGTCAAATGACGGTGCGAAGAGTGCGGTCTCGTCGGATGATGACATGTGCGAAGGCATTGCTTTATCAAATAATGACGAGTGCGAAGGCATCTCTCTTGTCAAATAATGACGGGTGCGAAGGCATCGTTTCGTCGGATGATGACAGTGGTGCGAAGGCATCTCTCGTGTCAAATGGACGGGTGCCGAAGGCAGCGCTCGTCGGATGATGACAGTGTGCCGAAGGCATCGCTTTGTCAAATGATGACGGTGCTGAAGGCATCGCACTCTCGAATCATGACGGGTGCCGAAGGCACCGCTCCACGCCTAATGATGGCCGGTACCGAAGGCATCGCACGCGCTAAATGATGGCGGGGTGCGAAGGCATCGCCGCGCCGAATGATGGCGGGGGTGTCGAAGGCATCGCTCGCACCGAATCATGATGGGGTGCCGAAGGCATCGACTCGCCGAATCATGACGGGGTACCGAAGGCATCGCACTCGCCTAATCATGACGGGGTGCCGAAGGCATCGCACTCGTCGAATGATGACGGGGGTACCGAAGGCATCGCTTACGCCGAATGATGACGAGGTGCCGAAGGCATCGCTCTCGTCCAATGATGGCGGGATGCCGAAGGCATTGCTTACGCCGAATAACGACGGGGTGCCGAAGGCATCGTTCATGCCGAATAACAACGAGGTACCGAAGGCATCGTTCACGCAAAATAATGAAGGGGTGCCGAAGGCATCGCTCACGCCGAATAATGACGGGGGTGCCGAAGGCATCGCTCACGCCGAATAACAAAAACTTATAGAACAAGCTTACCAATGTTTGTTGCCGATGGCTAATAATCTTGGGTTTTTCTTTTGGCGTATATGCCGATGATCTTCTCCAATAATTATTGCCGATGGCTAATAATCTCGGGTGCATGAATGCCAAGTGCCACAAGTGGGCCTCCACTAGATTAGTGGTTACTGCTGAAGACTTTAATAAGGCATGTAGTGCTTGCTTAGGATGAAACCATGCATGTGCCCTTTTCGATTTTGAGTGGTGGTTGGGCTTATTAACTCAGTATGGCTCTGAGTAATGAAGCCCATAATTCGGCCGTGGGTATTTTGACTACCGATGGGGCTCTCCAATTTTTGAGAATGTTGGGGTGCCGTTCGGCATAGTGAGGCTTGCAGATTTTTATAGAGCCATCCATGTCTTCTTATAATTCCACCAGGGTAATACTTCTGTAAGAAGGATTATTGTTTGGTAGTGGTCTGTCCGTGCCTCTTAGCCCAATTGTCTGGACCTGCCGAACGATAAGGGTGAGATGGAGAAGAGGTCACACAAAGGCTGCAGGGTGCCGTTTGGCAATATTGATTTCAGAGACCAATAAAGGTCGGTCTGCACTCGGAGCCACATGAGGTACCGTTTGTTAAAGCACTTGGGGGCTGAGAGTGGGCTTTGTGATGCTTCTGCGAAAGGAAGCTATTTCCTACCGAACGGCAGGTTAATATTCCGATGAGAAGTAGCTCCTCTAGCTTATGATATCCAAGGTTGTTGATCGAAAACCATGGTGGGAGGCTGACAGCTTGATCGTGGCTTGCCGCTGGGCATGTCGAGCTTTGCCTTCCTACCGAATGGTAAGTGAATCGCAAATCTGATATAGGTAATTTGGGGGCTCTTGCAAGCTCGGAAGTCGACCTCCCGAACGGTAGGATGACGGTGTCGAGCGTAGCTCATGATGGGAAGACCAGCTCCCGAACGGTATCCGTTGTGGAAGCAGTGGAGCTATGCTTTCGGCCTTTCACTTGATGAGCTTTGTGACGATGTCGTTTCGCCTTTTTCTTGATCTGTAGCCTTGGATTATTGAAAACTTGAAAACTTGGCACTCTTGGTTGGTCCACTTGAGGAATTTTAGCAGAGATGAGAGGTAGCCCAGTAAGACTGTAATTTGTAGTGCCGATCGGTAGTTTGATTCGCCATTAGTGGGACAAGTCCCCCTGCATAGCTTTGACGCAGGGGTTATTTACTTGGTGCCTTTGTGGACGCATGTGCTCAGCTGCTTTGAAAGATTGGAGCAATTGCTGAGGATGGAGTCTGTTGGCTCAATTATCTTGATTTGCCGAACGGCAAGACAAGTGAGAGGGGCTTCGATGGAGTGAGCTGAAGATGAATCAACTCCAACAAGTTCAGAAGGTTTTGGAGCCATGACGGGCTGTCATCAGCTATTAGGCATAATGTATTGAATTGCCAATCAGCAGGAGGTCTGGGCACGTTACTTAGCTCAACCATGTCCTACTGAACGGTAGGTGTATGGGTGTCTTGTCTCCTGGAGAGTGAACCACGTGAGCTTCCCATTGGATTGAAATAATGGTTGGCCTCCTTTGTCTTGACTTGGACATCTTGCATATCTTGAGCAATTGATTGATATGGTTTGCCGAACGGTAGCTCTTGGTCTTTGAGCTTTTGTGGAAGGTCATTACCAATGGCTATTGCCGATGGCTAATAGGCTTAGATTTTCTTTTCTTTGGCGTGTAAACCGATGATCTTTACCAATGGCTATTGCCGATGGCTAATAGTCTTGGGTTTTCTTTGATGTAAATATTGATGTGCCGAAGGCAATCATGTTTATAGGATGATGCATATGTGCCGAAGGCAATGATGCGAATGATGATGATGTAGATGTGCCGATGGCAATGATGCGCATGTAATGATGCGTATATGCCGAAAGGCAATGTGGTATGAGTTGTACCGCTTGGTCACTTTGTGAGTGACTGAAATATTTTGCCGAAGGCATATTTATGTTGTATCCATGTTGCACTTTGTGTGCCGTTCGATATTTCGACCAAATGGGTGCTTTGAGAAAGCCAATGGCATGGCTACCGTTCTGTAGCTGATTGAGCAACATAGAGAAGGATGGACACTCAAGGCTTTTGGGTGGCTTGATCAATCTCCTGGATAGGTGTGCCGTTCGGTAATATGATTTACTAGCTACGAACAGGTGCCTTCATCCTCTGTGGGTGGTTACTCAAGACGAGGTCCATCGGTGTTGCCGTTTGGTGATGTGCCTTCGATAAGAGTGAGAGGTATGCCCATTGAAGCTAACTGTGAAGTTACTGTTCGAAAGCTGGTCACACGTCATGGAGATGGTGATCTCTCAAGGCTCTTGGGCGCCTTGAGCAATATCTTGGATGGGTGTACCGTTCGGTGATTAGGACAAAGACCAACCATGAGTTAGCAGACTTGGGAGCTTCTGGAGCTGCTCTTAGAGTTGCTGATCTGGAGCTTCTAGAAAAGACAAAATATAGCTGCCACCGGAGGAGCTGCCGAACACAATTCTGAGCAACTCAGCCTTGGGGCGAGGCATGTGGGGTTTTCTTTAGCTACCGAACGGTTGGGTGTCTTGAGCCATTTGTCGGCATGGTGTACACAACTAGAGGTTTTGATTCTGTACAAGTGCATGGACTTCAATAGCCATGGGAGATTTTATTGCTCCCGTGGGTGATGACTTGCCATAAGAAATTTAGTCAAGTTGAGTTGGTGCCGAACAGCATGATGCCAATCCCTTGACTCATTGCCCACTACATAGGTATTCCATTGAATTGCCGAATGGCAATTGACATGTGTTGAACGCACCTACGCCACAAACTCATGTAAATGGACCATGTGGGTTGCCCTTTGGATTGGCATGTGGGCTTCGGTATGGGTACTCCATGCAAGCCATGCAAAAAGAAGAAGATATTTTTGGTGAATTGGAGTATTGGGCAACTACCAAATTGGAACTTTTTCAAAGTGAATGAATCTGGACAGCTGCTATTCATATTGTTGAATAGGACTTTGCAGTGAATTATTAAATATTGCATGCTTGCAATTATGTTGAAATAATACAATATAAGAATAGGAATCTTATCTCATGGTGGAATGCACTTGGGTGCCGAAGGATTGGAACAGATTTCTGCTCCATTTTCCATGCAACGTGACAGCCGTGAAAGCCATTCAAAGCGGGGTACCGAACGGTAAGGGCTTATGACTTGAAATGGAGGTATTGCTGAATGGCAGTTTTGAATTTTGTTGAGGTGGTGTTGTCATGTTGACTTGGGTCTTTGGGTGCTTTGAAGGAATTACTGACATGGGCAGCCATCAGAAGCTTCCAAACGACAGATAAATGGGCAAGTCCACTAGTGGATCGGTGGGGAATGGCTACCGAACGGTAGTCATGCAGTTTTGCCTTTGTTCCCTTTTATTTGCCGATTATTCATATTCCAGTTGGCTCTTGGATTTGGGTCTTCTGTAAGACATTTATATTGGCATATGTGAATAAAATAAGGACACAAGATAAGAAATGCAGCTCTTATCTTTTGGGAGCCCACTCATCAATATTCACCATAGGTGCCGAACGGTAAGGCATGTTACGAGAAGCTAGGGTGGCCCACATATTTCCTCTTCTGTTGAACTATATTGCAAGGATTCGTCTTTTGCATGTCACTCTCCTGAGACACTCACAGTTACTCCATTATGGTATTGCCGTTCGCAAAGGAGATGCCGATTGTAAGGGTACCAAATGGCACTGCCAAAGGGCATCAAGAAGGGAGAATGTGAAGCTTTTGTGTCGATTCCTGACGGCGTAAACTGTTGACACTCAAAAATGGTTCGGCACTTTTGAGCCCAACTTAGTGATAAGGTGTGATGGATGATGGGCGAAGGTGAGGACCTTCACCAAGTGTGTGAGGATTTGAGCAAGCGATAAACATACTGAAGACAAGATATACGTGGTTCACCCTTAATGAATGGGCTACGTCCACGGAGAAGTATTATTCTCATTATTATAATATTGTGTATTAACATTTGTACATGGGGTTGGACCCAAATTTAAATGTAAGAAAAGGGAAGGTCATGACTAAAGACCAAGCCCAGCCCAAGGATCCTTTTTAAGGGGAGAGTGGTCTCCTTTTATAGGTGAGGGGAAGCCTTCACTTCTTGTAATATTCCAATGTGGGACTCTTTGCTTTGCCTAGAGTTGCTTCTAGTTACTTGGTCAAATATGGTATAAACAAAATTGACTGTAATGTTTAACTCAAGTAAATATGCATTTTATGAACCCTCATTGGGTTCCTCCTGCTTGTAGATTGCCACTAATAACGGATACCCTCCTATTTCTTATATTTAGTTGCAGATCAGATCATGTATTGGTTATCTTTAATTTTTCTTAGAGATTCAATCCCACTTGAGCCCGAACTTATAACTAGTGATCCCGATCAATCGTCCCGACCCTTTTCTTCTTTGTCAAAGAGAGATTGGTGAGTTTTGGCTCAAGTGAATGTGATCAAGATCATCTGGACTCAATCTCGACCCATCATAACTGTGTAATAATCGTGTCAATATATTCATACAAACAAGTGGCAAAGAGAATGATTTCCCACTAGGCCAAACTCAAATAATTCGGTAGAATATTTTAACATTTTCATAATAGATTTTTTTTTGGTTGAGAAAATTCTAATAAATTATGACTATTCCTATTAAACATTTCTTTTATTATGAAGGTTGAGATAAAATTTAAAAAGAAACAAAAACACCAAACGCTCTTACTATTATTCTAGTTAGTCGTTTACCATTTTTAATTTAGGGTTTTAGTTTATATGACATGTTATACAAATATCCAAATACTAGACAGTTGTCTTTTTTTAATTGGTTCTAATAGTGTCTTGCCCGGGTAAGTCAATGGTTTAACCTTCCTTCCCCAACACCACACCGTCCTCATGACTCACCGTCTAACTCTATCCATAACAACAAAACCACACTTTCTCGAGGAAAAGACACTCTCAGATTCCCGCAATTTCTCAGCCCCACAAAAACCCATGGCGCCAAAATCCTTCAACCCCAAAACCCAAACCTACACCTCCCCCCGACCTCCCGTCCCCTTCCCCACAGACCCCAACCTCTCCCTCACCTCCTTCCTCTTCCAATCCTCCACCTCCTTCCCCAACAACCTTGCCCTCGCCGACTCCGACACCGCCGAAACTCTAACCTTCCTCCAGCTCAAATCCCTAGTCTCCAAGCTCGCTCACGCCTTGCTCAACCTCAACATCAAGAAAAACGACGTCGTCCTCATCTTCGCCCCCAACTCCATCCACTTCCCCGTCTGCTTCTTCTCAATCGTCGCAATCGGTGCCATTGCCACCACCTGCAATCCTCAGTACACCGTCTCCGAGCTCTCAAGTCAAGTCAACGACTGTGACCCCAAGCTCGTCATCACCGTCTCCGAACTCTGGCCTAAGATCAAGGGCTTCAATCTCCCGACGATACTAGTAGGATCTTCAATCGGGGATCCAAATCCAAGAGTACGTTACTTTTCCGATTTGGTCAAAATTTCGGAGGATCCGGATCCGATTTCAAATTTACCGGCGATTAGTGTGAAGCAGAGTGACGTGGCGGCGCTGCTTTACTCGTCCGGGACGACGGGGAAGAGCAAGGGAGTGGTTCTGACGCATCGGAACTTCATTACGACGTCGTTGATGGTGACGGCGGATCAGGACCGGTACGGCGAGCCGAGAAACGTGTTCTTGTGCATCGTCCCGATGTTTCACATATTCGGGCTCTCGGTGATCGCGTACTCGCAGCTGCGGCGAGGAAACGCCGTCGTTTCGATGGCGAAGTTTGAGATCGACAGGGCGCTGAAGGCGGTTGAGAAGTACAGGGTCACTCATTTGTTCGTCGTTCCGCCGGTGATGATCGCGCTGGCGAAGCAGAGCGTTGTGGAGAAGTACGACTTGTCGTCGCTTGAGTTCATCGCGTCTGGCGCGGCGCCGCTGGGGAAGGATTTGATGGAGGAGTGCGCCAAGAATATTCCACAGGCTGTCGTTGGTCAGGTAAAATGGATAAAAAAGGACTCCTCCGTCAATAACACATGATAATATTTTTGTTTGTATTCATGACTAATTTTTAATTAACATATTAATTCTTCATTATTGTGTTATTTAACGTTTAGTAGCTCCCCTTGACCTTGTTTGAAAATGTTGAGTTCAAGTCGGTCTTTATTAAATTGAAAACGTTGTTTAATTTAATAAATTCAGTCTTAGCATTTATAAGATCATCAAACATCGGTTATTTAATTGAAACAGTTTAGTCCAGTTGGAGCCACCAAATATGCCCAGAATTGTTTATTGAAAATCATGTTGTGGACGGTGGCAGGGTTATGGTTTGACAGAAACTTGCGGGATTGTTTCACTAGAGAATTTCAGAGAAGGATCTCGATTTTCTGGATCAAGCGGCATTCTTGCTCCAGGAATAGAATCCCAGATAGTTAGTACAGATACCCTCAAGTCTCTTCCACCTAATCAGTTGGGAGAAATATTGGTCAGAGGACCCAATATGATGCAAGGTTGACCTAACATATATATCTTGACCGTCTACATTTATTTTGTTATTTCAATGTTGCATCCGTAACAATAAATTGCTTAACTATTTCAGGTTATTATAATAATCCAGAAGCCACAAAGTTGACTAAAGATGAACAAGGTTGGGTGCACACTGGAGACCTTGGATATTTTGATGAGGAGGGGCAGTTGTTTGTTGTGGATCGAATTAAAGAGCTCATCAAGTGTTACAGTTTTCAGGTAACATAATTATATATCGGTATTCTTTTAATCTTACTCAAAATATTTCATGGTGGATGTGGATTATGCCAGTTAATCAAGATAGCGTATTCGATCCCCTCCCTGTACGTTAAGAGTAATTTAGAATAACGCTTTTTGTAAAAATAAATGTGTATATATACGTACCTTCATGAAACTACTTGACTGTTTGAAAAATCAGTGGAATTGCTGCGTTCTTCATGTCTATAGGGAGACCAATTTTGCTGCAGATTTCCTAGCTAAGCTGGGTCATCATATGGAATTGGGTTATCATGAGCTCTCTTCTCCTCCTGATCTGTTGCAGCCTATTTTAGATGATGATAAGAATGGTCTCTTGAGACCTAGATTTGTTCCTGTGTAATTCTTTTGGTTTGGGCTTTGCCCCCTATTTTACCAAAAAAAAAAAAAAAACTACTTGACTGTATGCAAGGTGGCCCCTGCGGAACTTGAAGGGCTGTTGCTTTCTCACCCTGAAATATTGGATGCTGTTGTGATCCCGTAAGCAATTATTGCACTATTTCTCAGCTGCCATAACTTTGAAATACTACTTCATGAGATTTGACCCAGAATTTCCTGCTGCAGATATCCTGATGAGAAAGTGGTGAGGTTCCGATTGCATACGTTGTTCGTGCACCCAACAGCTCGATAACCCAGCAAGACATTCAGAAATTCATTGACAAGCGGTAAGGTGGCAGGCAGCTAAGCGTATTTACATGATTATCGAAAAGAGATTTTAGCTTTTCTTGATATTTGATGGCTTCCTTCCTTTTCCCTCCGCAGTTGCACCTTTCAAAAGATTGCGGAGAGTAACTTTTATAAAGCAGTGTGCCAAAGTCTGCTGCGGGAAAGATTTTGAGAAGGGAGTTTATTGAAAGTTCGGTCCAAAATATAATAATTAAGGCGGGATCGAGAGTCTCCGCGATGTCACAGGATGTCCGAGAAATATGACAATCTTCATGCTAAGAACGTCGAGCTCGAACATGACTACCGTGCACCAAGCGTCGGGAGATGAATCGGACCCAAGGCTCCCACCAAGTCTTACCCGGGACCCGAGCAACGTAGCAAAACCAGCCGGAGCACTCCCACCACAGTGTCCCAGTCCGGCCTAGACCCAGCAAGGGTAAAGGCCCCCTCCATCCGGAGACGACTAAGTCACGGCTTCTCCGCATCTCCCCACCGAGGAACCGACCCATGAACCAACAAAGGTCTGAGGATTGCGGGGACCGTGATCCGGACCGTCGGACTAAACCCATTCTTATTCCCGTTAATCTCCAAGACCCAAAGGTGACACACCTAGGCCCCCACCAAGGCCTACCCAACTACCCCTGGAGAAGGAGTAGGAGATTCAAGAACTGGAGGCGGGATTACTTAGAGGACTACGAGTCTTATCACACTAAGACGTTCGAAGAACTTTATCCAGCCCATGGCCACCCACACACCATACCTTAAGCACTCGAGACTCTCCCTCATACCGACCCGGCAATGAGGCTTCTCTTCGAGAATGTCCGGCGCCTAGAAAGCGAAGCAGCAACCATAAACCCTTCAGGCAAAGCCACGACACAGGCCCTTTACCAACACATCCTTAATTACCACAGGAGAAGGACATCCACCACTCCGACGCCTTCTACATTGGCACGGAGGATCTTCTCACCCACATACATTCTTTCCAGTTTGCCCTGGGTGCAAGGGCCTCATTGGACGAAGGCATGTGCCTCCTCTTCCTTCCACTCTCGGTGGCGTGGCCCTAAATTGGTTTTACTGAGTTGAACCCCGCACCATCAACACATTTGACAGCGGGCCTTCCCTGGACCATTTCATGATCCGGATCGATCGCCTCTACTCCGCGGACGACCTATACATGCCGGCGGGGTGAGGAAGAGCCCTTCGGAGTATGCGGCTAGGTTCGATACGAATACTCCCACGCCCAAATACCAATGATCGCCGCCTTGGTGCTTTCAAGAGTGGCCTCAGAGTCTAACTTCCGATACAGTGCACAGCAACCCTTGGAACACATATGTTGAGCTCATGAAGCGGCGATTCACGCCAAGGTGAGTATTTCAACTCCAAGCGCAGCCGGCAACCCGTGTAATCCTTTGCTGATCCTCCGCGCCTCGGTACCCATCCCGGCTCCACCTCAACATTACGCCCCTACACTAGCACCCGAGGTGCCCGGCGCGACTCAAGAGGAAGGATAGCTACCAAAGCATACCTTCAAGCAACAACAAGCGGGCGGACATGGCAACCACCACCAGTCTAGTGGAAGCAACCCCAGGACAAATGACCGGGCCCCACTCCCATTCTCACCCAAACCCAGGTTCGAGGTCTTCACCACCCTCAATACTACCTATGAGAATGTCACGGTGCACGAGGCACCTATCATACCCAACCTTCACCTCGGCTGGGTAGCAAGCCTATGCCTAACACAGTGTCTTCGTCGCTTTCATCAGTTTGGTGGCCACGATATCGAATCTTGTGTTGCCTTGTGCAACATTATTGAGGGACTTATTCGTGAGGGGAAGCTGGATAAATATGTGCACAACCTCCCACCCCACCTAACCCTCACCAACAGCAGATCAACATGATCTCAACCATCAGATGGTGGCCCTACCTTGGCCGGAACCTCCAACAACTCCATTAAACATTATGTCCGCTCCACCTATACGCACTGGTCTTTGGCGAGGGGACGCTTGCCGATGACACAAAAGCGGTGGGCCCCTATTACCTTCTACGAAGAGGAGGAGCGTGGCGTTATCCTCCTCATGATGACCCAATCATTATCCGAGCCGACATCTTTAATTTTGACGCGTTAGGCGCATCTTGGTAGACACTTGGCGGCTCGGTCGGTGTGATGTTTCTTGAGGCCTTCAACGAGCTCCAGTCCGTCTCATTTGCTCGACCGCAGTGTCACACCCTAGTAAGCTTCTCAGCGCGTTGTGGTCCAGCCTATTGGGAGCATTCATCTCCTATCTCTATTAGAACGGCCTCAGTGGAAGACACACCACTCCCTTCCTCATTATTGATTGCCCCACACCTACAACGTCATCCGGGCGCCCATCATGGCTCGGATGAAGGTTTTCATTTCCACACATATGTTTCTTGTTGAAATTTCCTATGCCCATGGCATGCACGACAGTGTGCGTGATCAACTTAGCGCCCGGTTGCTATGCTTGGCGGTGAAGTCTACAATCGCCAACATAGGGTGAGGCCCTAAGCGAACCCGGCCCCACCCCTCGAGGCACCGAGCGCCTGAAGACCCAAGGAGGAATCGCCACCCAACAAGCCGAACTCGTGGAGGACCTCGTAGTCACCCTTCACGAGGACATCACGGATCGGCAGTCGGATCGACACCTCCCTTTCACAAGAGCTTCGCTATGATCTTGTTGCTTTCCTCCGCCTCAACTCAAGTCTTTGCTTGGTCTTACAACGATATGCCGGGCATATCACGACGTCATCTCCCATAGGCTAAGCATTAATCCGCCGTCGACCCGTTCGCGTCGTGCTTATGACCCAGAGTGGTATGAGGCCATGAAAGCGGAGGTGGATAAGTTGAGCACCATTGGATTCATTAAGGAGGTGGATTATCCCACATGGCTAGCCAATGTGGTCATGGTACGTAAACCAAGGAAGGGCTGGATCATGTGCGTAGATTACACAAATCTCAACCGGGCTTGCCTAAAAGATAGTTTCCACCCGCATTGACTAGCTAGTTGGCGCCACGCCGCCACGCCATCCTCAAACTTCATGGATGCTTACTCGTGGTACAACCGGATCTTCATGCACCCCGAGGACCAAGCTCATACCTCCTTCATCACTTGTACCGTGGTCTTTAGTGCTACAAAGTCATGCCCTTCGGCCTCAAGAACGTCGGGCTCGTATCGTCTGGTGAATAAAGCGGCATCTTCGCTCCACTAATTGGCAACACCATGGAGGTATATGTTGATGACATGTGGTCAAGAGTCGCTTCGACCAGCACATCCCCAACCTCTCGCCATGTTCACCATCTTGAAGCGAGTATAAGATGCGGCTCAACCCCACCAAGTGTGCTTTTGGAGTGGCCTCGGCAAATTCCTTGGCTTCATAATCACCAAAGAGGTATTGAGGCCAACTTGGAGAAGATCCGGGCTATCTTGGACATGGCGATATCCAAGGCGATCAAGGACATTCAGAGCCTTAGGGCGTGTCGCACCGACAGATTATCTCTAAGGCCATCGATCGTTACGCCCATTCTTCAAGGCACTTAAGGGTAGCAAACGCGGCATTACGGAATGCCGAATGTGGCCGGGCCTTAGGCGAACTCAAGGCATACATGAGCCGAGCCCATTTATTGTCAACCCCAGTGCGGGACGTCCTCACCATCTACCTCTGCTCGGCCCGCGGTTAGCTCAAGACTCATTCGACCACGAAGGTCTTTGAGCATCCGTGCACTATGTGAGCAAAGGATTGCAAGATGCGGAGGCTCGCAGACATTGAGAAACTTGCTTTTCACTGGTAGTCTCGGCTAGACGCCTCCGACCATACTTTCAAGCTCACACCATCCATATCTTAACCAACCAACCACTCCGCAAGTGTTGTAGAAGCCAGAGACTTCGGGAGGTTAGTTAAGTGGGCCATTGAACTTGGCGAGTTTGATATCCACTACAAACCCCGCCAAGCCGCAAAGGGTCGGGCCGTGGTGACTTTATATCTGAATTCACCGAACCCCATCTGTGGCAGTTCCGATTACGATCGAGCCTACTCCTACCTCGAGCCAGTCCATGTCGCTAGCAACGGCACCTAGACTTGACTCAGCCTTTATGGACCTTGTATGTGGATGGCTCTTCCAATACCGAGGATGTGGGCGGCCTCGTTCTCATATCCCGGACAAGGTCCCTGAGTCGCCCTCGCTTCAAATTCCACGCCTCAACAATGAGGCCAAATACGGCACTCTTAGGCCTTGGCTAGCCAAGAGATGGGTGCCAAGCAAATCCAAATATTGACTGCGACTTGTTGTCCACCAAGTCAACCAGGACTTCACGGCCAGGGCGTCTCCATCACGACCTACCTCCAACATACCCGATCATACGCACAACTTTCAATGCTTATCTCATAGGCGGTGCCACGCTCGAGAAGCGATCATGCCGATGCGTTGGCAAGGCTAGCCTCGGCGATGGAGCAGGGCATAGGTCGCAACATCCACATCGAGTTCTTGGACCAACCCGACACGGGCACCACTCATTTGTGTCATCGATCAAAGCCCTACATGGATAGACCCTATCACTCGTTCTTGCGAACGCAGACACCTGCGATCCTGGCGAAGCGCGGCGTGTTCGCTATCGTTCCGCTCGATACTTGATCATTAATGGCACCCTATACAAGCGTGGCTTGGCCTCCCCTACCTTGGTGCACGACCCGGAGGAAGGTACCTATGTCGAGGGAGATTCGCGAGGTATCCGTGGCAACCACTCAGAGCTCGCTCCCAGCACACAAGATTATTGGCGAGGATACTTTTGGCCATCACTTCACACTGCGATGCGGACCTTCACCCGAAGTGCGATAAGTGTCGGCGATTTGCCAACATCCCACAACTTCCGGTGAGCCATTGGCACCATGGTGGTCCTTGGCCATTCGTAGAATGGGGACTTGACCTCATCGGACCTATGCGAGGCAAAGGCCAAGTCAAGTATGCGGTTGTAGCCGTGGACTACTTCACCAAGTGAAGTTAGGGCTCGTCAATGGTTGGGCGGGCTAGCCCGCCCAAATTAACTGAGCTTGGGCGGACCGCTTTAAAGAGAGAGAGAAAATATCGGGCGGGCCGGGTTTTTAGAAAATTCAAAGCCCAAGCCGACCCATAGGTCGGGCTTGAGAAAGTCCATTGGGCGGGCTGGGCTAAGCCCAACGGGCCGGGCGAAACGGGCCTACTTCATTTGAAAAAAATCATAAACTTAATCATAAGGGCATTTTAGTCTAAATTTGAGATTAAACTCACTTAATTCCAATATTTTCACATCAAACCAAATTCATAAAATACTCAATAAAGTCACACAACTTAATAAGATTTTCCACAAAAATAATAAAACAAAGTATTATTTTTGAGGTTATTACATAATTAGACCATAATACGTTTTAAGAAATAATTTAAAAAAATAATAAGTATCAAAAAGATATTTTTTTTAAAGGATGGTATAAATAAATATGTAAATGTTTGGTGATGTGTTCAAGAAAAACATGATTATATTTGGTGATAGTAGTACGATTATTTTTCGTGATATGATTATGTTTCGTGATATGATTATGTTTAGTGATATGATATATTGTTCATCTTATTTATATATATATATATAATTGTTGTATTAATAATTGACACAAATTAATGTGCTAATCATCCAATTATAAACTAAAAATGAGTAAAGAAAAGTAAATGAAATGAAACAAATTATATATGTGATTTAAGTGATATAATCATAATCCTAAACTCTTATTTATACATAATTATATATCTATGTGGGCCTAACGGGCCGGGCTTTTGTGGGTGGGCCGGGCCGGCTTACACCCAAGCCTAGCCCGGCCCAAGCGGGGCCATCTCAAAGCCCATAACGGGCGGGCGGGCTTTTTCCAATGGGCGGCGGGCCCCCATCGCCCATGAGCCCGCGGGCCAAATGATGAGGCCTAGCTGAAGCCGAGGCCTTAGCCACCATTACTGCAGCCCGCATCGAAACTTTTATTTGGCAAAACATCGTATGTCGCTTTGGCATCCCCAACACCATCGTCACGGACAATGGCCGGCAATTTGACAACGCAAAGTTCAAGCAATTTTGTTCCAACCTCAAGATAAAGCTTTGCTTCGCCTCCCCAGCCCATCCTCAATCTAATGGCCAGGTGGAAGCTGTGAACAAGATCATCAAGAAAACTCTAAAGACTAAGCCGACAAAGCTAAGGGTTCGGCGAGCTACTCCACGAGGTTCTCGGTCTTACCACACCACCTTAGGACCTCAACAGGAGAAACACCTTTCTCTCTCCTTTGATACAAGCGGTGGCACCAGTGGAGATTGGCCAGCCCACATACCGCACCTCCACTTATGAGGCCGAAGCCAATGACGAGCAGCTAGTCCGAACCTCGACTTCATTGACGAGCCGTGACCAATCCAACATGCGTAATGTCGCGTACAAACAGCGCATCGCTAAGTACTACGACTCCGAGTCAAAGCCCGTGCTTTCAAACTTGGGGATCTGGGTCATACGCAAGATTTCCTTGGCCACCAAGAATCCTCACGAAGGTACCTTGGGCCCAACATGGGAAGCTCCTTATGAGGTTACCAAAGTCTGCCGCCCGGCACTTATCGACTTCGTGATACCAAGGGCAAGACCTTGCCTCATCCTTGGAATGTAAGCGATAGGGTTTTTAGTACTGCGCAAACAGGGTTAAAATCACTGAAAATACTTGCAAGAATACAAGGTAATTGTAGTATAAATGCTCATGCAAGGTCGTTGTCCCCAAAGATTGTTTGACTAATCTGTAATTAAACTAACTCTTAATTAATAACTAAAATAGATTTTATCAAAGATTTGAAGTTTATGAATTTGAAAAGATTAAACTAACAGTAAAAGAAATCTTTAAGTTGGGAAATAATAACAATAAAGGAGAAAACGATTTCTTTTTAAAGACTAACAATTTAGAAAACTAGGGTTTAGCCAACACCGTCGCAATCCTATGCAATTCTATCAATTACTTATGAATTTCCACATATATGCTTTGAAGGTTAGGTTTTCCTAATGCATATTTTCCTTGTCTTTGTTCAGCAGCGTATATCTAACATGCAATCCGTCATGATGTTGGATCAAATATAAACATGCAAGACTCATTAAGCTTTGTGAAAACCCTTTGAAAAACCATGCAACCCTTAAGAGCATGATATTCGCCTTAAGTGAACTTACAATTACTAATCACAAGAAGCCCTCCTCAATTTGGTGATGTTCCAACAGAAATTGCATCAAATTACTTGTCTACATATCCTAATGGTGATCAGTCATTAAAATAGACAGATAGTTTTAAACACAGTGATTAATAATTCAAAGCAAACATGCATTCATTCATAAGCAAATTAATAAAACTACATATTCATGCTAGGCTTACGGCCTCGCCCTAGCAAAAGGAATTAGTTACACATAATCATAATTGAAATCCAAGAAAATATCATTCGAATGAGTAAGAATGAAAACACCTGAAAGTAGCAAAAATCCAAAACTCTAGCAATTGCTCCCAAAGCCCAAAAAGAAGTTCTAAAAAAAGTCCTCTAAATTGCTGTGAAAAGAAGCTTAAATACCTCCTAAAACCTAGCTACCCAACCCCCACAAGGAAACTAAGTTAAAGTAAAATAAGACTAGGAAATAAAGTTCAAATTGGATTAGGAGAATCTGCCCATAATCTGCCCAGCCACGTTTTAGTCTCAAATCTCCCCCAAATCTGGCCCAAGATAGCTCGTTTTAAAGATAAAAATATTCGAACACTTCTCCAGAAGGCCTCAAACCCATCTGAGGCCATCTTGGGCTCCAAAAACGCAATATAAGCCCAAAACGTCACTATTCCAGCACTGCACATCGCTCCTTCATTTATTCACCAGGAAATCATCGCTTGGTGGAAAAGTCTGATATTTTGATACGATCAAGCTAAGTGACTCACGTACGTCCTCCAACTGGAATTACTCCAAAATTCGTCCATTTGATTATGTTTTGCTTCAGAGGAAGTTGGAAGACCTATATTAGAAATATAATTCAAAGTATCAAAATTCTTCCAAAATATTAACCAAAATATACTAAGAATGGGGTTAAATATATAATATAAAATCGACTCATCACTCCTCGTTGCTCAAGTTCAGCGTTTTGAGTTTAGAGTTTAGTATTCATAAGCACAACTTAAGCTCAATAAATATTGACAAATTAGCAAGCGGCTTATAGCTCAAGTGATTAAAAGCATTTATCATGCAACGAAAGTCCTGTTTTGAATCTCCATTCCTTTTAATATCGCATGAACAAATATAAACATAAAAACATCAACAAATTAAGGATCCATACTACTTGAAAAAATTAGTGGTAAGTAAGAATATCTCACCGTGATTTGAGCTTTGATTTCTTCACCTGACAATGAGGGCTGTCCATTTGCATCTTTGAGTGAAATGAAAACATCAAGCAGGTCCTCAGGCTCCTTCGTCCGTCCATCTTTCCATTCTTTCAACCTCTCATCTATAAGAGGGTCTTGATGTTGCTTGATGATCTTCAAAGCACCCCTCACCTTTTTCTCACGGCCACTTATGTCAAACACTCTCAGCCATGGAAGATAATCCGATACGCAGAAAGCGTACAGATGGAAGAGTTTAGTCAAAAGCGCAGAGACGTGTTGCTCTTCTTCAAAGCCAGGCCCTCCGTCCTTTCTACCTTTGCCAAAGTACCTCGTGTTGAAAATCATCCTTCTCATCACACCTCCTGAGTAAAATTGAGCTGCAGTTCTCACATTCACCACCGAACCGTTCGGATTGGATGAGCACTGATTGTATAGGAACTTAACGAGGTTATCAGCTTCTTCGTTTCTCTTACCAAGTAGCCATTGAACCATAGAATGATTGAACACGTCAGCAATCAAAACTTTTCTCATTTTTTTCCACTGGCCTCCCCAAGGCACAACAGCTGTGGTCAAGAACCCACTGCTTAAAATATCAGTTGCCATTGTGACAGGTCTTCATGCAAAAACTGCACCCTGGCAATTTCTGGTGAAGTTACTGGGATGACATGAACATTTCCTAGGCGTATGCAGGCAATGTCAGTGTTGAGTTTTTTCATGAGGCTGCGGATCCGTCTGTGTGCTGGTCTGTTCCTCCACATTTCCGGCAAACAACCCACAATTGGCCATGGGCTTGGCCCTGGAGGGAGAGGCACGACTGGGACGCTATTTTTGTTGTGGGTTTTGAGTATGAATTTGACAAGAAACATAAAAATAATGAAAGCAAGGGAAAGAGCAATTGGAGACGTGACTTCAGAATCTAAGAACAAATAAGGCAATGACATCTCAAACCCTAGTGATTAATGTGCTGCTGCTGAGCTTGTTATTGCAATGTTCTTGTTATATAAAGTGCTTTGGGCTTTCTGTGTTTGGTGTGAATTAGGCTATTAAAGACATGACTGCTCGACAGAAAATTGCATGCCTGAGAGAAGTTGGCGGAGATTTATGTCTAGTTAGATGGAATGATATGAGAATTTTGAACATATGCAGAGCAACCTCAAACTGGTTTGGATCCTAGCTACCTGCCTTTTCAAATTACTTCAATTAGGCATATTTTACCAACCCAATGAATCGACTTGACAAAACCCGAATTCCGATCAAGTGGGTTTTGGGTTTGTTAAGTTGGATTATTAGTTTGATTTGTTTGCTACTTTAATACGTGTTAAGTTCTTTGTGAGGTGTAGATTTGAGATAATGTTTATACGGTTACAGTTAGGGAGGCACTGTCACTAAAAAGCAAGGGGCAGTAGTCACCTTTTCAAAGTAACTAATTTAGTTTTCGTGACATTTAGATAGGTGGTCAATGATTTTGCATACTACTCACTATTAATTGAATGTAATTTTGACTATTGATTTAAATATGATTAATAAAATCCTAAATTACTGTGGCTGACACATAAACAGTAAGTTTTTAATAAAATATTTTATTATAATATTATAATTGTAACCCAAATCAATAAAATATTACACTTAATTTAAGTTTCGAGACACCACTTGTAGTTTTCTATTAAAAATTCAAACTAAAGCATTTTATTTAGAGAGCTGATTTTTCCATCCCTTTTTTATCCACTTACACTCCCTTTGTTAGAAATTGTATGTTCTCACTTTTCTTTTATCCACTTACACTCTATTTTTTGTTATAGTAAAAACTATTAAAATACAAAAAAAAGTGTAAATGGACAAAAAAGGAGTGGGAAGATCACCACCCTTTGTTTAATATGCACCGACAATTGAGTAATATCTGCAACTAATATTTGAGTTGAGTGACCAAAATGTAACTCCGAGTATAGTTGAGGGACCATTGCTACAAATAGCCCTGATGAAACGACCCGACCCAAATTCCACTTTGAGATCAGGGTGAACTCGCGACACTGGTAACTATGGGTCGAATCACCAAAATGCCACAAAGCGATAACATAAACCACGAGCCCTAACTTGTGGCTGCGCTGATAATCGTAGGTTGCCTACGTGCCCTGCGAGGATCCACCACGTAGTTCTTTCCTCTGCTCGACCTGAATCAAGCTGCATCAAAAGCGCTTAGGGCTGACCATTCAGTATCCGAGACTCCGTTTACGATCCGTCAACTACTATACGATCCTGGGAAAGTCTAGATTAACATACTTGGAATTAACTACGATCTAACGGTTCAAACATATTGAACCCGGAAATCGCACACGATGGCGAGACCCGTTCGGGGTTCAAACGATATCCGAATTAAGATCCGCGAAATCCTACGCGCTCTTGAGGACTAGGAGATCATTCTAAGACTGACTGTGGTCTCCACCCTACTGCTCACGCGCTGCCCACGCGCCGGCAGAGCGTGGTGCCTAAAGCGATAACGCTTCGCCGGAAAATCTCAACATCTTGGCTCAAGACTCCTATCCTAGGTAAAACACCCTATTTGGAACCACTTTTGTTCTTGGACCTACCCCAAAAACTGACCGGAAGTGGCCGAAACAGTGACCCGAAAACCTGCTGAAACCTAGCTCGTAAATCGAGCTATCTACGCTGGAAATTTCTGAAATCCTACCCAACCAGCAGCTAGAGCATGAAAAAATAGCTAGAAATCCATACCTCACTCGTCCGATTTGGTGGCCGGACGACGGAGAACGAAAGCTTGGAAGTTTTGTCAAAAACTGACCAGCACCGCCTGTTTCTTGGCTTTTTCCGGCGACTATGGCGGCGTATCGAGGCGCCGAAGGGCTGGGGTTGAAAGAGGGGAGTTTGATGGTTCGTTTGGCACTGGTCTTGCCTGAATCGGAGGTCGGAGCTGAGAGAAAACAGCTCCCAAAGTCGGCTGGTCGCACTGGATGAGGAGAAGAAAACTGGGTTTATAACATCTGAACTTCGAAATATTTACGGTTATGCCACTGAACTTCTTTTGATCGTAACTCCTTCGTTACAATTCCGATTTGAGTCCACTACATGTCTGCGAACTCGTTTCGTCGCGCTCTACCCAACGGTACAACTAAAATCCCCAAATTCCTTCCTGGTCAAAAAGTCAACTTTTAAACTAATAAAATATTTTAGGGGTATTTTAGTCTTTTTCTCAAATAAAGTAATAATTAAATATTAATTTTGGGTTTGAGTTATTACACCTGATATGTTTTACTTGGTTTATTCTTGTGTTTTAGTTGGATTATTATACTTCTGTTTTTTCACATGTCTCAAATGATGGAGACAGATATGGGAGTAACCAAGAATGACTCAAGAATACAAAATAATTAATCAGGTGAAATAATGACTGAAATGGTCCCCCAACTATTGCTCCAGTATCATTTTGGTCTACCAATTAAAATTTTCATTTGAACCGTCCTTAAACTCTTTATTTTGTATTAAGATGGTCCATCCGTGACAGATTCCATCACTTCTGATCACGTGATGGCCATGTGACTGAGTTTTGAAGGGTATATATGAATTTTTGAGAAGCTCTATCGTTCAGAAGCAAAATACCTACAGTTTGGTCGATGTTTTTCTCATTTTAGGCGATTACCATGGATTGAAAAGGATTCTTATGCAAGTTGCTGAATTGGTCAATGATGTAGTAGTGTGTGAGTCGCTAAATTGGAGAAGTTAGTGTGTAATTTCAGTGTTAATTTTGGAGTTCAAATTTGAGAGTTTGGGTTAGGGTTTGATTTTTGGGGATTTTGAGAAATTCACTACTTGTTTATAATGGAGTTCGAATTCCGTTCGGGTGGAAAGACTCTCAAATACGGTAAGGGCTTTTGTAATGCTTTTTTTTTTTTTTTTTTTGGAAATGGATGAGTTGACCTTGTCTGGAAGTGTGGTTTCTTTATGTGTAACAGATTCATTTTTCTGTGTTTGTGTTCAGCTTTTTGGTTGTTTTATGTTTAAAGTAAGGGTAAAGAAATCGTTTTCTTGTATGTAGATTTGGCGTTTTCTACATTGACTGCAAAATATTTTTTTAAATGTCTGTGGTCTCTTGGTTGTTGCTTCACACCAACTCAGTAATTTTTTTCCTTAGCATTAACAACAAAACTATGACTTTAAATTAACCTGTTGTTGTTTCAATTTTGCAGTAACCAATGGAATGTGCACTCTAGAATTATATCATGGGGGCTGGTTTGAAAATGAGGTTTATAAAAAGGGTAAGGTATGTTATTTGGACAATATTGTAGAGGATTTTCCGTCCTTATTAGATTTAATGAAAATTGGGAGAAGTGTTGAGTATGATATTGACATTTCTCAAGTCGAGCAAAGTTTAGAAATTAGGTGTAGAAATGTTGAGGCTAGACTGGAGCTTGTTACATCAGATGCTACATCGGTTGAAATGGTTGGTCACATACCATCCAATAGGTTGTTGTGTTATAATATAGTGAGATTGAAATTTGTAATGGAGTTAGGAGTCAAGCATCTGTTCAGTGGCCTAGTTTGGATAATGAAGACTATGACTATGATGCAGATGCAGAGAATTGTGATGGAGATGTGACTCAAAATTTCCAAGTGAAATAGGTGGCTTATATTGAAGATGGGGAGACTTTTGAGAATGTTGGGACAAAAGTGGCAAACGAAGATGCAAGGGCAAATGTGACAATTGATGGGCCTGGGTTGCTATAAATAGCTAAATGTATGAAATTGCCCCTTGAGTTTGAGTTCAAGAATCAGACCTCAAGAGTGCTTCGAAAGGATAGCTAAGCCTTAGGAAACACCTTGATCTTCTTCACCAATGAAACCAACAGTTGCTTACAGATAAATATTATGGCTTGGCATGAGAAGCTTGTGGCATGGGAGCTGAGCATTCATGAGTTTAGCATGAGAGAGAAAATGCTTGGGTTTCCTACGAGAAACAAGGGTTTTAAGGCAAGGGAGAATGGATTCTAAGAGGATTCGTTGAAGAGAGAGAGAGATGGGGGAATAACAATGGTTGTATTGAGTAGTTTCCGGCAGCTTGACGAAAGCTCATCAAGCTCTAGAACGATTTACCAGAAGAGAAAATGGGAGAAGATAGAGGAATGGGGCTCGAAATTGCGGAGGTTTCAGGGATGAGAGATAAAGCTTGCTTTTTGGATGTGTCTTTTGATGGGTAAGAGATGACCCTTTTTATAGCTGCTGGAAGCTCCTCCTTTCCAAGAAACCCTAATGGTTTCACCCCAATTTTTCCAAGTCTCCCTTTCCATTTCTCTTCTCTCCCTTTGACTCATCCTATTTTGTGAAATCTTCCTTTGTCCAAACACACAAAGACGAGATTTTTGGGAGCTCTAAGGCTTTCCTGCAGCTGCTTTAGTAATACACTCCCATTTTCAGCAACCTCATCACCTTCTTTCCTTCTCTCTTCCATGACAAGAGCTGGTGGGAGAAAGAAATGGGTAAAGGCACTAGTTTGAAGGGTGCCTCTTCTCCTAGCAACATGCGTGCGCTCATACCCCCTGTTCTTTGAGTGTTCTACCTTGATGTTTGTGTTACCCATGTGCTGGAGCCTCCCAACAGCTTAGATACATGGAAATTTTTTTAGCTTTTATCGTGGCCCTTGTTTCCAGCTAAGTGCTAAAGGCTGCAGATATTTTCCTTGGTTGCTTGGGCCTTTCTAAGGTGATGGGTTAACCCATTAAGGGAATGGGCTAATTTCCTAGAGTATTGGGCTATTTTTCCTAAAGTATTTGGCTATTTTCTCTCATTTATGCTTACCCACATAATTGGGCTCAAGAAATGGGCTTGAGTTTCAAGGCTCCCAAGCAGCCCAAAACTTCCATTTCTCAGCTCATCAATGGACCTCATGAAAACCCAGAACATCCATACCACAACCCGCTTAGCAAGCCCCGGACATTCGCGTGGCTTGGACCCACTTAAGCTTGTAGTGTGGGGTGTTGCTTATTTGCTTGGCGTGGCACGTGTGCAAGCGTATATGACTAACTTTTGCGTACTCAAGTTGGGTTTCTTCCCAAGTTAGGTGTCGATACTGGGCTATAAATATATTTGGGCCCATCCTTGGATTTTTTGGGCCTCAACAAAGAGTATTATGTTAAATTCCTGTAGACTTGGCACCTCGTGTGCATCTTTATTCCAATGCAGTGTTTGATGGGTCATTAAGTTGTTTTGCTTTCTCGCCATGACTGAGGGTTTAAGGATTACTCTTTATGGTTGAAGTTGTTGTATGATAATTAATCACATAATTGGTTAGTTTTTTAATTGTATACAAGTTCTTCTGAGTATCATTGAGAATTTTTAGCAGATCATGAACTAGATAGTGTTATTTCTGTATCCTAATAAATGACTAATTTACTCTGATATATGATCTCGCCTAATTTTTGCCTCTTGAGAAAATAAATTAAGGATGACCTTGCATCGCATTGGATTTGTCATTGTACATTGACTTTTGATGTATGATCAGTGTTTAGTGTGAATTTTGTAGTCATTCTCCCCTTTCGATGAATGATTTGGTGAAGCATGATTTAGAAGATTTGGATTATGAATATGGCTTAGTCAAACTTTACAGAACTTGAAGAAGGCTTAATTTTTGCTTATTGATTATGGTGTTTTGAGTGGATTTGAATTTCGGTTTATTGTTATTTTAGAGGTATGGATGAATCGACCAATCTTGGAGATGTACGATGTTTCGCTTCTTTGCCAGGTTAATAATAAATTTTAAATTCAGGGTGATACCGTTAATGCTCAACAAAATTAGTCAGTTCATTACATAGGATTTTGATCTATGGTGATTCGTTGGTCTTGGCTGGAGGATGTGATTGATAGATTTGTATCCGCAGCTTGATACTTTTTCCTTATTAGTAATTTTTCTTGAGAGTAAAAATTACCTTGTGATATAGGCGGTTAGTGTTCTTCTACTCGTTCTACTAACAAAATTTTGCTCGATTCTTATTGATTTACCAAGGTTTAAGTTATGAGTTATCATTGAATGTATCTTAAATGATTTAGTTCCTTTGTTAAACATCTTGTTAAGAATGATTTTGCCTTCTTCATTGATTGCTGTAAGTACATAAGCTATATGAATGGTTGTTTCCATTAGGATTTGGATATTATTTCAGAAATGTAGACTGGAAATCTTATGTGATTGTTACGTGGAATGTACATGTTGTTATCTGCAAGGAACATGTCAGCTGATTATTAGTTCTGGCCTTGTCATCCTCCAAACTGCTAGTAGCTATTCTAGTAATGTTTTGAAGTGTAAATTACAAGCGGCCAGGCTCATGGATTGATTATCACTCTCGAATCCTCAATTTAGGTTCTCATATTGTTGATTGGAACAGATTCTATTCTGTGTTAATGTTATATGGAAATTGGGCTTAATTTTATGAACATGTCAATATAATTTTTATGCAAGGTTTTCTTTGCCTAGGTATTCATTGAAGCTAGCCTCCTTAGAAACTTAGGACAAAATGACAACTGTTTCCTTAATAACCACTTGCAAGTTACAACTTGATTGGGGCCATTTGTTCGGTATTAAAGATACCTGGGTAAATGTCTACGAGTACTCCTATAGGAAAGTGTCATTTCTTTGGAAGAAATGAGTGGGAATGGGAGAAGGGTATGCGGACCCGTGTCACTTGAAATTTCGAGGACGAAATTTTTATAAGGGGGTAGATTGTAATAACCTAATTCTAAATTAATTTTTAATTAATAAAATATTCAAATAAAAGACGATTTTACTCCGGAAATATTTTAATGGTTTAAAAGTTGACTTTTTGTTTGGGAAAGAATTTGGGAATTTCAGTTATATCGTTGCGTAGAGCACGTCGAGATGAGTCTGTAGACACGTAGTTGACTCAAATCGAAGTTGTAACGAGAAAATTACAATCAAAATACACTCAGTGGCATAACCGTAATTATCTCAAATTTGGTTTTTAATAAATCAGAAACTCTCTCTCTCTCTCTCTCTCTCTCTCTCGTTGCAGCTCCCTCCCCTTCAAATTTTTTCAAACATAGCCACCGCGCCGCCACACACAACCTCCGCCACTGGCTGGACCCAAAAGAACCGAGTAGCCTCCTTTTCCTTTCCCTAAGATCAAGCTGTCAAACTGAATCAGCAGGATTTTGCATAATCCAGCCGCTGACAGTTTTTCAATCGTTTGTTCGAACGATTTGGGCACCAAATCTTATGATCCAGGTATGTTGTCACATCCGGAATCGGCTACACCGTAGCACGATATCGCTTTGGGCCCCCTTTCTACCCTCACAGTTTTGTTTCTAGAAACTCACGAGCAACTTCTCAATGGGTCACCCATCCTGGGATTACTCTAGCCCTAACTTGCTTAACTTTGGATTCCTATAACTCCGAAGCCAGTGAACTCCCAAATGGCCTTGTGTTAGATAGAGGCGGGCATGTACAAATAATGCACATCACCCCATCTCCGTTGGTCGATGTGGGATGTTACAGCGTGACCCAAAAAAAACCCCAAATTCGCTTCCTCCCCATAGAAGAAGATAAAACCCTAGAAATTAGAGGTTTGGGCCCCCTTCTCTGCCCTCACAGTTTTGTTTCTAGAAACTCACGAGCAACTTCCCAATGGGTCACCCATCCTGGGATTACTCTAGCCCTAACTTGCTTAACTTTGGATTCCTATAACTCCGAAGCCAGTGAACTCCCAAATGGCCTCGTGTTAGATAAAGGCGGGCATGTACAAATAATGCACATCACCCCATCTCCGTTGGTCGATGTGGGATGTTACAGCGTGACCCAAAAAAAACCCCAAATTCGCTTCCTCCCCATAGAAGAAGATAAAACCCTAGAAATTAGAGGTTGGGTTTCCACGAAAATTAAAGATGAGGCCTGAAATAATTGACGAAGGGAAAGAGTTGGATGTGGCGGCACCGCGTTGCTTTTGTGGGAAGATAGCTCACTTACAAACGTCGTCGACTGAGGCCAACCCACTTAGAAGATTCCATGTTTGTCCAAAATCATCAAGAGTAAGTTTTGTTGTTCAAAGTCTCCCGACGAAATTGCATCGGCAAAGGTCTATTCCGGCAAAATTTGTCGAATTAGATCTCTCCCGATGACATTTCATCGGTAGAGGTTTTCTGGCCTTTCTTAAAAATAAAAATAAAAATTTACTTTTATTTTTTGGCCAACTGCTTTTGTTTAATATATGCAATTAAGTAATATCTTAGCCTTTTTTAATTACTTTAATTGGTAATTCTGCTTAATTATTATTTCTTTAGTGAATTTATTTTTTTAATCATTTCATAAATTACTTGATAAACAGTAATTAATTATTTTTATTTTTATTTTTGGGTGGACTTTGTTTTAAATTTTTGTTTCCACAAAATCAATTTGGATAAATCCAAGTCTCAAACCCTGGTAACGTTTTCGGAGGGTGTTTTCTGAGAATATTTTCAGAGAATGAAAATAAGAAAACAAATTTGCATTTTCAAGAAATGAAAATGCGTCTGGTAGATTAATTAGAAAACATCTTCAGAAAACAAAAACAATACAAATGTGTCTGGTAGTACAATTTGAAAATAATAATATGTGACTTATTTTCAATTGTATTTTTGCTAATTTCAGTTTTTTTTAATAAAAAAAATATGCTATTTTTCAAAGACAAAAATTTATAAACAATAAAAAAAATGTATAATTTAACAAATAAAAAATTCCAATGTTTTTTTTAAGACAAACGATCTTATCTCATTTCTTTTTTCTATTTCTCTTTCTTTCTTCCTTTCCTTCCTTCCCAGGCCCGTGCCCTTCTTTTTCTCTTTTTCTTTCTCTTTTCCTTTTTTCTTCTTCTATTCCTTCCCAGACTTTCTTTTTTCTTTCTTCCTTTTTCTCTGTTTTCTCCTCTCTTCTTCTTCCTCTATATGATTCTTTCTCTTCTTCTTCCTCTCTTATTTTTTACTTTCTTCTTCCTCTCTCTGATTCTTCCTGTTCTTCTTCTCTCTTCATACCCATCCTCTCTCTGTTTTCATTTGTTAATGGTTGGTGGTGGTTCGATTGGGTGGTGATAGTGGTTCCATTGGGTTTGTGGCAATTATGGTTCGATTGCTTTGGTGGTGATCGTGCTTTGGAGGTGCCGATGCGGCAAACTAGACGATGGGTCGGATCGGGAGATGGGTTTCCTGAGTGGTGCTCCTCGGTTGATTATTTTTTTTTTTTTGGTCTGGTGCTTGATAAGTAAATCACGATCTCAGAGATTTTAGAAGAAGAAGAATAGCTATGTAGAATTTCAAAGACAAGAATCGATGTTGATTGGAGAAAGAGAGATGGAAAAAATGAATTATCGTATGGACTGAAAATGAAAACGTTGAAAACGAAAAGAACATAATTTCGTTTTCAACTTTTGTTCATGAATTGGATTTGTTTTTGGAAAATATTTTTAGGGAAAACAAAAACGTTCCACCGAACAGGTTTTTGTCGAAAACAGGAAATGAAACAGAAAACGGGCCGTGAAAACGATATCGAACGCGGCCTTAGCTTCCGAAATTGTTACAAAACCTTTCTCAAGCCTCGTACCCTAACCCCATAAGCCTACTAAGGAGAAAATATCTTCTCTTCTTTACCAATGTGAGACTCAAGTTCATGTATTTCAATCAAACTCTAACAAGCAGTTGATATTATTGAATCACGTTGTGACTTGGATTTAAGTTTCAGGGCTAAAATTCATTTTTGGAATACTAAAATATTTGGGGTACCAAAACTAAATTTCTAGGATTTTTATTAAAATATTTAATACTAATTATTCACTAAAGAAATAATAATTAAAACATAATTACTAATGAAAGTATTTAAATAAGGATAAGACATTATTTAATTAATAAAAAAAGAAAATTTTAAAAAGGAGATTTTAAGAGTATAGCCACGCGGCTATACTCTTTAAATAGAATATTTTAAACGTATAGCCGCCCGACTGTACCCTTTGAATATCATAATCTTGATTCATCTTTTTTAATTACTTTATTTAGTAGTTATGTTTTAATTACTATTTACTTAGTGAATAATTAGTATTTAAATATTTGATTAAATGGAAATAAATTTTTTTAAATAATAATTACCATTTATTAAGTTAGTTAAAATATTTAATTATTCACTAAAGAAATAATAATTAAAACAGAATTATAGATGAAAGTAATTAAATAAGTCTGAGATATTATTTAATTACTAAAAATAATTTTAAAAAATTTCTATTTTATGAAGTTTGGTCGGCACAAGTCTATTCCGGCAAAGCTTTGCTGGATTAGACTTGCCTAAAAGACGAAATTTCGAGGAAGTCTAATTCGCAAATTTCGAGGATAGACTCGTGTTGAGGAATTTTCGGGAGAGGTTTTCTGGCATTTTTTATGTTTTTTTTAATTTACTTTTATTTTTTGGCCAATGTTATGGAAGGTGTGTAAATCCTTACTAGGCTTTTATTTTAAAATACTAACCTTGCTCAGCCATGATGACAACTATAGAGGAACGTCTTCTCCTATGCAGCTCTTTAATTCTCTTTTCTTTAGATAGGGTGAGAGTGTTTTTAAGTACGTTTTGATGTAAGGGAAAGGACCCCTATATATACATGCATCACTTGAATGTCTTGCCTATCAAGAAGCTTTCGAGTGTTCTGTTTGCATTAGACGGTTTGTTTCAATTCATATTATTGTAAGCTCTGTACAAGTGGTTATTCCAAAAGCTTGAGTTTTATTCCATAATCAATTAAAACACTCGAGTCCTTTTAGGATTAGAAGATCATATTTCAAGAACTAAGACAATAAATTGTCTTACAAGGTGCTCTAAATAGATGTAGATAAACAAAGAATCACAAGAATAATGTTCATGTTTAAAATATGTTGATAAGTGTCGGCATGGAACACAGTGTTATCATCACACACAATTTTGTATCTTAAATACCTTGGGAGATCTTGTTTTCTACCCGTTTCTCTTATCTTTGTCATCACATGATTAATCATGTGATGAGAGATATAGAGAAAAAGAAGCATGCAACATGTTACACTAGAGTTGCTCTACTATTTGTTGGTGATGGCAAATTGGCAATCAATATGCTTGGCTCCAATTTTAATTAATAGAATTCTGTAATGGATTGAATGATCCAGAGTCTAGTCAATTAATTTATCATATTTGCAATTTGATCGGCGACAATTTTCAGCTCATCCCATAAGATAGGCTTTTTATGTAAGCCTATACATTGCATTAGTCTTGGTATATTTTTCTTATACTCTGTTGAAATCTCCCACTTCCTTGAAGATGAAAACTATTCAAAGCACAAAGTTTTCCTTATTTTTATTTATCCATTCCCAGTTGGTAGATCTGACTACACTTGGGTGAAACTAAACCATGTAGAGAGAAGCAGGCAAGCGAGGTTTAGCAAGTGCAAACAAAGGGTTGGCCTTGAAGAGGAGGGAGAGAGCCTCAGTGAGGTCAATCTTGTCCACATTGGGTGGCATGCTCCAAGTAAACCCTTGCAAAAGCCTTGCTAGGAGCATGACAGTTATGGTAGTCCCAATCCCACCCCCAATGCATCCTCTCCGTCCAGTAGAGAATGTAATGAACCTCAGGTCATGCTCTTGCAGATCCACTTGTTGATCAGCATCTCCTTTTAGATGTCGTTCCGGGTCGAATCTCAGCGGGTTTTCCCACACTTCCGGGTTGCGCCCAAGACCTAAGCGGCTTAGCAGAACACTGCTCCCTTTTGGGATGAAGTAGCCTGCTACTACAGCATCTGTGTTGGACACGTGGGGGACGTTGAATGATGTAATTGGATGCAGCCTAAGTGCTTCTCTTGCACAAGCCCTTACGTAAGGGAGCTTGGGGACATCAGACTCTTGAACAAGCCTCTGCTTTCCAACAACCCTATCTAGTTCTTCTTCTGCCTTTTTTAGCAGCTCAGGCTGGTTGAGCATTTCTGATAGAGCCCACTCTGCTGCATTGGACGGATTATCCACTGTTGCAAGCTGCAGTTCCTGATCACGCACAAGAACATGTATGTAAGTTGGTTTCTTACTTTGCCCATGAAAAATTCAGAAATAGGATCATCTGCTTTTCTTTTCAGCGCTCCTCGTGCTCAAGTTCAGCGTTTTGAGTTTAGAGTTTAGTATTCATAAGCACAACTTTAGCTCAATAAACATTGACAAATTAGAAAGCGGCTTGTAGCTCAAGTGATTAAAAGCATTTATCATGCAACGGAAGTCCTGTTTTGAATCTCTATTCCTTTTAATATCGCATGAATAAAAATAAACATAAAAACATCAACAAATTAAGGATCCATACTACTTGAAAAAATTAGGGGTAAGTAGGAATATCTCACCGTGATTTGAGCTTTGATTTCTTCACCTGACAATAAGGGCTGTCCATTTGCATCTTTGAGTGAAATGAAAACATCAAGCAGGTCCTCAGGCTCCTTCGTCCTTCCATCTCTCCATTCTTTCAACCTCTCATCTATAAGAGGGTCTTGATATTGCTTGATGATCTTCAAAGCACCCCTCACCTTTTTCTCATGGTCACTTATGTCAAACACTCTCAGCCATGGAAGATAATCCGATACGCAGAAAGCGTACAGATGCAAGAGTATAGTCAAAAGTGCAGAGACGTGTTGCTCTTCTTCAAAGCCAGGCCCTCTGTCCTTTCTACCTTTGCCAAAGTACCTCGTGTTGAAAATCATCCTTCTCATCACATTTCCTGTGTAAAATTGAGCTGCAGTTCTCACATTCACCACCGAACCGTTTGGATTGGACAAGCACTGATTGTATAGGAACTTAACAAGGTTATCAGCTTCTTCGTTTCTCTTACCAAGTAGCCATTGAACCCTAGAATGATTGAACACGTCAGCAATCAAAACTTTTCTCATTTTTTTCCACTGGCCTCCCCAAGGCACAACAGCTGTGGTCAGGAACCCACTGCTTAAAATATCAGTTGCCATTGTGACAGGTCTTGATGCAAAAACTGCATCATTTTTCTTCAAAAACTCCCTGGCAATTTCTGGTGAAGTTACTGGGATGACATGAACATTTCCTAGGCGTATGCAGGCAATGTCAGTGTTGAGTTTTTTCATGAGGCTGTGGATCCATCTGTGTGCTGGCCTGTTCCTCCACATTTCCGGCAAACAACCCACAATTGGCCATGGGCTTGGCCCTGTAGGGAGAGGCACGACTGGGACGCTATTTTTGTTGTGGGTTTTGAGTATGAATTTGACAAGAAACATAAAAATAGTGAAAGCAAGGGAAAGAGCAATTGGAGACGTGACTTCAGAATCAAAGAACAAATAAGGCAATGACATCTCAAACCCTAGTGATTAATGTGCTGCTGCTGAGCTTGTTATTGCAATGTTCTTGTTATATAAAGTGCTTTGGGCTTTCTGTGTTTGGTGTTAATTGGGCTCTTAAAGACATGACTGCTCGACAGAAAATTGCGTGTTGGAATTGGCTCAAATTGTACCCACATGTAACTTGCAAAAACTTGCAAATCACGCGGCCAAAGGAGAAGGTTAATGGCCACCGACTTTCAACAATTTCAGTTTCCATTTTTCTCTTCCTTTGGCCACTTGATTTGCAAGTTTGGCGTGAGATTTTGGAAAAGGCCAAAGTTCAGAGAAGCATTCTAGCAAAAGATAATGAATCCTTTTGCTTTTGCTAGCTGTATGAAACCAAAATATTTCTTCTTTTCAACTAATGTGTATGGAGCCAAATAGCTTGGTGGCTATTCTTGCTGAGATGATTTCTTCGCAAGAAAATGAGATTGATGATGCTTAACTTCACGTGGTCTTCATGCTTCCATCATGTTATCTATATTGTGTAGCTCTTCTTCTCCTAAGCTATTCTAGTATGTATTGTTGTTGTCTTCTGCTGAAATTTGTTCTGCTATCTGGTTATAGATTTCATAAAAAACTTTTGCTCCTGTCGTATTTAATCATGTATTCGTATGTGTCATTGGGTCTCCTGAATGTAGATTCTGAATATCCCTTGATAAACTTGGACTGGTACATGAGGGTCAAACGATCATCATTGAATAGTTGTTGTTCAGCTATTATTGCTCCTCTATATTGTTGGATGTCTTGCTTAGTAGGCATTCCTGTTTGTGTTGATTCTGTTGGACTAAGCAATTCATTAAAAGAAATGATAATTCTATGTTGTGCTAAATCTGGGTAAATGTTATCTTTAAACCACTCAAGGGGTATACTAGTAAAATCTAATTTTACATTTTTCCAGAGAGGCAAATTAAAACTTATGACTTCTCTAAATTTTGGGGAGAATGAATCTAAATGCTCACTATTTTCAACATAAAGTTGTCCTAAATAACCATATTGTGCTAACAATGCTGGAGTAACTACGATTATTTTTTGTTTATGCTCTAAATGCAATTCTCTATATTCAACCATGTTAAAACTAGCTAAGTGAAAAGTATAATGAGAACAGCTTTTGGTAATAATTTTGATTCCAGGGTGTGGATTACTTTTTAAATTGAAAAGAAAAGCTTGGATATAAAGCTGAAGAGATGTATTTTGCTCATACTCTAATTTAATTATATGACTCTTAACATCTGGTGGTAAAAATCTATACATTTCTCTAGCTAGAGTTTGGATATTTAGATTTTTGCTCAAGTGAAAATTCACTATTATGCTCAATTAAGGTGGGCTTATTAGCCTCTTTTTCTTGTAGAATTTGACATCTTAAATTAATGATTCTAAAATGCTTGACTATTGTATCATATTCCTTCTTTTGTTCTTCATGTTTTTCCTGCAAAAAAGAAAGTTGTTGTTTTGCTCTTCTATAATCATAATTATATGCTAAAAACTCTTGCTCAAGGGCTCTAATAAGTTTTTCATGCCCTCTTCTCATGCTTTCAGTATTAGTTCTAATATTTCAAAAGTTGTCTAAAAGAACTTTTTGTTTTTATGCTAATGATGCTTGAGTATGATACTTTAAAGCAGGGTTTCTAACTTCTTGTACGGAAATTCCATTATAAAAATAAGTGTTCACTATTGGTCTTGCTTGACTACTTATGCTTAATGGATTACCACCAAGTGATGGTGTACCATTATTTTTGCTGCCAGATGATGATGGTCCAAAATACTGAATACATGTTATTGAATAATACGGGATAAGATATCTGCTAAAGTATTATCCATACCTTTAATATGTTCAAATATCAGTCTAAATCCATTTCCTGTAATAGAATCAACAAAATTGACCCATCTTCGGGCTGCTTGTTTATTAGTAGTAATTTTATTATAATGAGAAAATGGATTTCATCTTCTCTTCGGGATAGTGCACTTCTTCAAGTATATGAACACGTTGTTTCAGTTCAAGATTTGCTTAATAATCTTTGGGTTAATTTAAACAAACATGAATGAGCTTGGGAGTGGGCGGGAATGAATCATATTTGGAATAGCTTAGTAATTTTATAATTGAATAATTTAGTCCTCAAGATGATATGATGGAGTGAAGGTTTATTAAGTCTTTGTGGTTAATCATTGATTTTGTCTGATAAAACATAAGTTTTGAAGATTCAGATTAATTATCACTAAATTTAATTAACAATTTTTCATTATCCGTTGGTAATTCTGAATTTATGTGCTATTTATTGAGTTCATCAGGACGAAGGTTCTAAAGATATCCTTGTTATTTCTATTTCATATTGACATATTGGCAGGGGTGGCCCTGAGGGTGTGCAAGTGGTGCCACGCACAGTGGCCCCTGATTTTTTTTTTTATGTGTATAATATATGTAGAGTGCTGCTATTTTCACTCACTTGTCCTATTTTTCAACCCACCTTATTTTAAAAATTAAAGACAAATTTATCCCTCTGTAAAACGACTTCTAAAACCCTAAAAATAAAACAAATTTTAACAAGAAAATTAATTTTTTCTTTTAACTCTCCATATTCTTTCCATCTTCCTGACCTCAACAAATTCAGCGAGCACTAATCTACCCATCCCAATCCTTTGAAAAGTTAAAAAAAAAATTCAAATCAAATTCTCAACTCCACCTTTAATATTGTGGCTGGGTTGGTGGGTGTTGATAATAGAGGCCAAATTGTCCTTTAATTTTATTCTATTTTAAAAAAAATTTAGTCTGATTAACCCATATGCGGGTCCTTATTCCATATAACATCACTTCAATTAAAATCCATTGTAGTCTTGTTGGTCGTGTGTTGTTGTGGTGGTGGTGTCGCGGTCGGGAAGCCACCAGTACTGCTAAGGGGTTGATGAGAATATTAATATGGTAGGGTAAGGTCGTGATGTTGAAAACACATGAAGAAGATGAAGAAATTTTTTTATTTATTTTGGGTTAAAATTTTTATGTTTTTAACTTGGAGTTGATAGTGTTTGGTTGAATTAATAATTAAATGGTATTTTAGGAATAATGGTGGGTGGAAAAGTAGGATTTTATTTTTTCAAATTTACATAGTGGGTGAGAAAATAGGACATGTGGGTGAAAATAGCAGCACTCCATATGTATAACAAATGTTATATATATACAGAGTGAGCAAATTGTTGACACAAAGACGTTTCTAGTTGTGTTGGTTTGTAGTAGGGGTGGCATTTTAAACCGAAAAACCGAAAAATCGCAAAAACCAACCGACAATTTACCGCAATGAAACCGCAATCGCGATAAACCGAACCGCATTTTATGCGGTATTAAGAACCGAACCGCATTTACTGTTGCGGTTTGCGGTATTTGATTTTCAAAACTTATGCGGTTACCGCAAACCGCAAAGTATAGCTACACGGATGATGAAGTTGAATTTTACAAGGAAATGGAACATATGACAACTTGTAAGTAATTAGTTTATTTATGCTAATGTTATTTATGCTTCTTCTTATAATAAAATGTACTAAACTATGTTGTTTTATTTGTAGATAACATTGGTGCTCAAACAACACAACGGGGTTCTTCAAATCCACTCACCACCAACACTTGAGTTTGTAACATTGGTGCATTGCATTTTCCTTTTAGTTTGTAACTTTAATTAACTTTGAATTGGATTTTTCTTTTTGTTGTAACTTTAATTTATTTTGCTTTGCATTTTCCTTTTAGTTTATAACTTTAAAGGATTTGAAATTGGAATGCTTGAGAAGTTTAACTTTAATTGGAATTCTTGGAATTGTAACTTTAATTTTCTTAGGTTGTGAATGCTTGAGAAGTTGAGGAGATTGTGAATTTATATATGTTTGAGAAATTGAGGTTGTGTATTTATTTATTTAGGTTGTGAATTTATATTTTTGTGAATGCTTGAGAACTCGCGGTTTTAAACCGCTAATTCGCGGTAACTGACCGCATTTTGCGGTTTATCGCATGCGTAAACCGCAAAACACGGTCGATTTTGCGGTTTCAAAAATCACCAAACCGCAAATAGTCGGTCGGTTTGCGGTTTGAGTAAAAATTCGCGTTACCGAACCGCAACCACCCCTAGTTTGTAGGGCCTCAACTTCTATTCAGGGCTCGACTTCAAAACTTGCTTGTGTTAAAGGCTTGTCCGATGTCAACACCAACATTCAATATCCCATCTACTTTCACAACCACAATAATTGCATCCAACTAAGTCAACCAAAATAATTGCATCAAATTAATGATGGTCCTGGAATATTGATACAAAATAAATTAGGTGTTAAAAAATATTTAATATATGAATATGATTTATGATGACAAAGACTCATCATCACAATCATGGTGATTATTCAAAAGGTATAACATTTCTGACCCAATTTAATCGATTTAATCCAATTTAATTCTTTTGTGAAATTTCAATTTTGTCCTTGAAAATAGGGGTACTTTGGTCACTTTAAGAAAAAAAAAACATTCATTATATGACATTACGTAATGGTGTAAGTTTGTGTTAGCTTATGCGAGGCCCCAATTTAAGGTTCGCACAGGGCCTTTAAAATTGCAAAACCGGCCCTGCATATTGGAGACATCAAATCAAGTTGAGAGGAAAAATGTGAGGGTCATTTTTTGAAGAATTAAACTTAGTTTACCTAGACTGCAAATTGGTTCTTTTCATTGCTCATGACTCCATGAGTTTGACTACAGCTCTTCAGTTAACAGCATATAGAATATTGGTTTTGATCATTATTTCATCCTTCAATCATATTTCAATGAATTCAGATGCTGAAGAACTGTTCAACGAGTATAATGATCAATTTTCTCCGATATGAGTAGTGGAGTCAGTGCAAAACTATGAGGGACAGCGGCAGATCAGATCATGTATTGCAGATCATGTAGTGGAGTCAGGCTATACGTGACTATTTATTAAAATAAAAAAGAACCCGCCTAGGCGGCTGATTGTTCAAAAACTTGAATGGCGTTTTTTTAAGATTTCTTTTCCGGCAGTGTCCGCATTTCGTAAATACTCAAAAATGGAGATCATCCCTCCTGTTGGTGATATGAGATATGAATCATTCTTGGACAAGTCAAAGCACGACATAGCCTCTTCCTCAGGGTTGGTGTTGGGAAGGTCATTGTTCATCAGCCACTCCTTGGTTTCCATAAATTAGGGTGAACCTTGGGAGTTGACTGCATTTAATCAATGTCATCAAAATCAAATGACCAACTATCGCTTCGGTTTCAATTTCGAAAGGAAAGATAGGAGAAATCTAATAGGAAAGAATTATAAAGCATGTCATTCTTTACCACTCCACTAGAATTAAGGTCCTGTGGCCATTTCCAGAGAAAATGAAGGCCATTTGATGCTAACACCAAAATGGCATCACCTCCATTTGTGTAGACCAGCCTTGATATCTGAATTTCCAGAGACAAAACTAATGAGAAGCTGAGAAATTGCAATTGAGAATCAGTATTTTCCATTTTCATGAACAATTATTCTCTTACCTAAATATTCAGTTTCATGTTTCTTTTGTTGTATTAATTGATTAGTTTAGTTACAAACTGAGTTGGTCTGGTTATCTGACCCAAAAGGAGTATGCTGCTTTCTGGGGCTCCAATTGTTGAGTCATCTTATCTTTTGAATATTGGTTTTGATCATTATTTCATCCCTTTCAATCATATTTCAATGCATTCAGATGCTGAAGAAATGTTCAACGAGCATAAAGATCAATTTTCTCCAATATGAGTAGTCGAGTCAGTGCAAAACTATGAGGGACATCAGTGTAAGTTATGCATCTGCAGCGGCAAAGGTAGATGCTTGAAGATGTATTCTCCTTTGAGACATTAATTAAGCAATTTAATTTTCATCAAATTGACTGTAATGTTTAACTCAAGTAAATATGCATTTTATGAACCCTCATTGGGTTCCTCCTGCTTGTAGATTGCCACTACTAACGGATACCCTCCTATTTCTTATATTTAGTTGCAGATCAGATCATGTATTGGTTATCTTTAATTTTTCTTAGAGATTCAATCCCACTCGAGCCCAAACTTATAACTAGTGATCCCGATCAATCGTCCCGACCCTTTTCTTCTTTGTCAAAGACAGATTGGTGAGTTTTGGCTCAAGTGAATGTGATCAAGATCATCTGGACTCAATCTCGACCCATCATAACTGTGTAATAATCGTGTCAATATATTCATACAAACAAGTGGCTCTTGGTGAGTGGTGGCAAAGCGAAATAAATTTATGAATTCTTGCGCTTGAATTTTAATTACTGAAATTCTGTGCAAGGGAAAGCAAGGGAAAGAAAGGATGACAAGGGAAAGCGCAATTGGAGACATATATATAATATTTGGGCTGCATGCAGGTGATGTTTGTGAAGGCTTGTTATTGCACTGTTCTTGTTATATAGTCCCTTGAGCTCTCTGTGTCTGGTGTGAATTAATAATTAGGCCCTTAAAGACATGACTGTTGCACAAAAATTGCATGCCTAGAGAAGTTGATAGAGATTTATGACAGGACCCGCCAATTTCCCGAACCCGAGATTTAACCCATGGAGACCCCGGCATCACACCCACGCCAAGTTCACTCCTTAAATCTATGTCCTCGCTACAAAGAGGATTAAGGGCACGAGACTTCTGAAATTTCGCAGATTCTCCCCAGAATTGAACATTTCCCCAAAATTTCCACCTACATAAAACACATTTTATAACCCAACCGGCAGCACGCACAATATAATCTCATGCAATTTATACAAGGCCTCCGGCCTTCAAATGATTCTAGCAGAACTGCCCACCATGTTTTTAAAATAACTTAATGCATCAAACATGCATATAAATTCAAAATCTATTTATGCACACCTTCACTCACTCAGTCCACAGGACAATCCTCAATTCAACCAAGTTTCAGGACCAACAACGAAGTCCGAACCAATCTCAATAAGACCACCTAAGTGGGGTCTAATCTGTGGTTGCACCTAGTAACTTCAGTCGCCTACGCACCTACTAAGGGATCAAGCCATACGTAGCTCTTTCGTATCCATCCTGGCTCCTAATATCAAATAAACCATTACTACCATACAATTTCATACATTCTAGGATTTATCCATCACAACACACCAAACACAATCACATAGCTCCCCTCATACGACGGGACGCACTACTGTGATGGGGCCACAACACGCTGCTAATCCAAAGACGCTGCGACTCAACATTGGGCCTCGCTACATTCTCACCAGCCCATACACAATCATATATCCTTATACGCCGGGACGACCCGCCACGATGGATCCACAACATGCCGCTAATCCAGACGCTGCGGCGACTCAACAAAGGGCCCGGCAGCATTCTCACCAGCCCACACACAATCATATCTCCTCATACGCCGGACACACCCGCCACGATGGTCAACACGCCGCTAATCCAAAGACACGCGCGACCTCAACACGGGCTCGCTACATTCTCACAGCCCGCACACAATCATATCTCCTCATACGCCGCCGCACCCGCCACGTATGGGATCCGCAACACACCGCTAATCCAAAACTCGCGGCGACTCAACATCGGGCTCGACTACATTCTCACCAGCCCGCACACAATCATATCTCCTCATACGCCGACGCACCCGCCATGTATGGGGTCCGCAACACCCGCTAATCCAAAGACGCGCAACTCAACACGGGCTCGCTACATTCTCACCGATCAACACAATCATACCTCCTCATACGCGGACGCACCGCCACGTATGGGTCTGCAACACGCTGCTAATCCAAAGACGCGGCGGCGACTCAACACTGGCTCGGCATTCTCACCAGCCCGCACACAATCATATTTCCTCATACGCCGGGACGCCACCGCCACGTATGGGGTTGTAGCTTTTTCTTCCGCGCCTACTACGGCCCTGACCGCCAAAGGACAAAATGGAAGAAATTGCCTCTTGAGGCCGAAGTTCGAAAATTAAGCCCCAAAATACCTCAAAATGCAGAGAGCTTAGGAAGTATTTTGGTGCTATCTTCACCAACCAAAACAATGGCACCATGTAATTTCTTCATGCTTACTGATAAACTTTTGAGTTTGGCATGAGGGGCTTGTGGCATGGGAGCAAAATTAGCATGAGTTGAGCACCAAAAAGGAAATATGGCTTCCTAGGGAGAAAAAGGAGTGTTTAAGGTGAGGAAGAAGAGGTTTTCAAGCATATGTGGGTAGGAAGAGAAAAGGGAAGAACTATGTTCTTCTGCAGCTTGTCAAGAAGAAAATGGAGGAAGATGAGCAAAGGCATGAAATTGCTGGTTTTTGCAAGTATGAGAGGAAGCTTGCTCTCTAGTTGTGGATGATTTTTGTTGGGTAGAAGAGGCCCTAATTTATAGCCACTGGAAGCTGATATTTTCCAAGAAAACCTAATGGCTTCTACCCATTTTGGCTAAGCTTTTCCTTCCTTTCTCCCTTCATCTCTTCAATCATCCCTTTTTGGTGAAATCCACTCTACCCATTTGCATAAAATCAGGGATTTTAGAGCTCAAAGCCCCCTTCCTCAAGGGTCGCTTTGCACTTCTATTTTCAGCCATCTTTCATTCTTTTCTCCTTTCCAAGGCTAGGTCCGATGAGGGAAGGAATGGGTATGCATGTGGTTCAAATGGTGATCCACGCCCAATATCCCTTGGTCATTTGGAAGTTTTTGCTTGAAACTTGTTTCTCCCATGTGCTGGAGCTTTCCAGCAGATTTCACACATGGATATTTTGGCTTTCAACGTGGCTTTTGTTTTTAGCTAGGTGCCAAGATTTGCATATATTTTTTTTTGGGTTGCTTGGGCCTTCTATGACAATAAGTTGGTTTATCAAGTACATGGGCTAACTTCATCAAGTATTGGGCTAGTTTGGTTGAAGTGATGGGCTATTTTGGTTGAAGTAATGGGCTATTTTGGTTGGGCTACTTTCTTTTGTGCTCACCCACATGTTTGGGCTTAAGAAATGGGCTCTGAGGGCTTCCCAAGTAACCCTGAACCTCCACTTCTTGGTCCATCAATGGGCCTCATGACAATTTATTACCATCCATACCACAACCCACTCAAGCAAGCCCCTGTATTTGAGTGGCTTGGGCCCACTTGGCTTGTATGATTAGGTGCGGAATGATAATTCCTGCTTAGCGTGGCGTGTCGCTTGGCGTGGCATGTGTGCAAGCGCATATGATGAACTTTCGCATGCCCAAATCGGGTTTCTTCTTGGTAAAGCATCGCATTGGGCCGAGAATTTATTTGGGCCGAACCGTGAATATTTTGGGCCTCAACAGGGGTCTGTCAACACGCCGGCTAATCCAAAGACGCGCGGCGACCTCAACACCGGGCCTGACTATATTCTCACCAGCCCGCATAGGTTTAAAGGCCTCAACATAATCACAATATGGGGGGGTACGTGGGGTAAAAAGTGCGTATAGCACTGTAAACTAACATACAATCCCTTTATATACCTTTATACATCCACACAATTAAATATATAATGTATAATTTCTACTCCTATATAAACCTCAACCCTGGTATAACATCTGATAATTCCGCAATTTAAATCATATAATAATATCCTAAATTCGCATATAAACCATTTAACTCAACAACGCTCAAGACTTGTCACTAAGGTCATTCTAACCCTCCTGGGATGGTAGAACTACGACGAAAGTCTAGCGGTCAACCCAGGATCAAACTACCCAAACTTGGTCAAACAGGCCCGCGGGGCCCACGACCTCCAAATTATGATCCGAAAGTTCCTATAGGCTCTACAAGGTCAAGGACACACGCCTGCAAGTTTCGTCCGAATCGGACGGTCGGATCGCTCACGATCGCACGATCGCGACGATCACTAAAACCCTAACCCTAAGGTTGGCATTTCCGGAGTATCCGGGACTCCATTTACGATCCACAAATCCTACACGATCCTGATAATACCTAGATCAACATATTATAACTTCAGGACCGTCCAACGGTCCAAACCTAGCGCACCCGGAAAATACGCGATATGCGATATCCGTTCGGGACTCTAACGGTACCCAAAATGAGATCCGAGCACATCTACGTGCTCGTGACATCGAGAGATCACAGTGGGACAAAATGCTGCTACGCCTAAGCTCACTGCGGCCGCCACACGCGCGCGCAGTGCTGGTGTCAGCGATATCGCATCGCTGAAAACTTCCAAATCGAGAGCCAAGACTCCTACCCTAGGTAATATACCTAATTTGAGTCACTTTTGTTCTCTGGGCATACCCCAAAACTGACGGTGGCGAATCTCCGCCGAATCCGCTGAAACCCACCAGAATCGAGTTGCCTACGCTACAAATTGATCAATTCCTACCCAAGGCAGCTAGAGCTCGAAAAATAGATGAGAAAGCATACCTTGATCGCAAGATTTGTGGTTTAATCACCGAACGAGCTCAAAACTGTAAAACCGTCGCTTTTCGCAATCTCCTGCAGATATCGCTACCACCGACGTCCGACAACTGGTGGGTAGGACGGCGAGTCAGTCGGTCATTTTGGGACCGGCCCATTCTGGTGGTACGGATGAGTGAACGGCCACGGTCAGCCGCGAAACCAGAGAGAGAGGGGAGAGGGAGAGAGAGAGAGAGAGAGAGAGAGAGAGAGAGAGAGAGAGAGAGAGAGGGAAGGGCATTTCTGACCTTTTATAAAAAAAAATCTCATTTTGAAATATTTACGATTATGCCACTGAAGCTTCATTTGATCGTATCTCTCTCGCTACAACTCCGATTTAAGCTCACTACGCCTCACGGACTCATCTCGCCGGCTCTATGCAACGATACAATCGAATTCCCAAATTCCTTCCGGATAAGAAAATGACTAAAATACCTCTATCCCACGGCTAAATTCTTAATTTCAATCAAATTAATTAAAACATGGGATAAATTTGGGGTCGAGGTGTTACATTTATGTCTAGCTAGATGGTGTGATATGAGAATTTTGATGCATAAAAATATATGCTTGACATGCTTGTGCTTGTTTGGAACCTAGCTACCTACCTTTTTCAAATTACTTCAATTTGGGCATATATTTGCCAACCCAATGAACGATCTGACAGAACCCGAATTCCTATCAAGTTGGGTTCGGGTTTGTTAAGTTGGATTATTAGGTTAACGTGTTTGCTACTTTAATACGTGTCAAGTTGTTTATGGGTTGTATTAGATTTGAGAAAATGTTGTATAAGGTTATTATATAGGGAGTAATTTATGCATGTACCGAGTACACTATGTGGTTGGTGTACCATCCATGTGTCATGGGGTGTACATGGTACATACAAAAATTTCTCCCATGTAGGGTAGCTAGGTATCCATAAGTAGTGAGATTGAAAGTCTCATTTTAAAAAATTTAAGTGCTTTTTTTATCACTGATTTTATTTATCTCAATTTTGGGGACATGATTTGGAATTTTAATAACAATTTGGAACACCTTTTCTAATTGGCTTCAAATTTTTTATTTAAAAAAAACGTATTTGACATCATAATTATCAAGAATTGTTTGTTTTTATACAAGTTTTTTTTTTTTTTGGGCTCTGAATTGTGTTTATACAAGCTATATATATTGGTGAATGAAGGATTGAAATACATGAAGGCTTCAAGAGCATTGCATTACCCCAATACATTGCCTAATTGAAGAAACATAAAATGAGAGGAACCAAAATTGAAATCAAAGCATAGCAAAGAGAATGATTTCCCACTAGGCCAAACTCAAATAATTCGGTAGAATATTTTAACATTTTCATAATAGATTTTTTTTTTTTTTTTTGGTTGAGAAAATTCTAATAAATTATGACTATTCCTATTAAACATTTCTTTTATTATGAAGGTTGAGATAAAATTTAAAAAGAAACAAAAACACCAAACGCTCTTACTATTATTCTAGTTAGTCGTTTACCATTTTTAATTTAGGGTTTTAGTTTATATGACATGTTATACAAATATCCAAATACTAGACAGTTGTCTTTTTTTAATTGGTTCTAATAGTGTCTTGCCCGGGTAAGTCAATGGTTTAACCTTCCTTCCCCAACACCACACCGTCCTCATGACTCACCGTCTAACTCTATCCATAACAACAAAACCACACTTTCTCGAGGAAAAGACACTCTCAGATTCCCGCAATTTCTCAGCCCCACAAAAACCCATGGCGCCAAAATCCTTCAACCCCAAAACCCAAACCTACACCTCCCCCCGACCTCCCGTCCCTTCCCCACAGACCCCAACCTCTCCCTCACCTCCTTCCTCTTCCAATCCTCCACCTCCTTCCCCAACAACCTTGCCCTCGCCGACTCCGACACCGCCGAAACTCTAACCTTCCTCCAGCTCAAATCCCTAGTCTCCAAGCTCGCTCACGCCTTGCTCAACCTCAACATCAAGAAAAACGACGTCGTCCTCATCTTCGCCCCAACCCATCCACTCTTCTGTTTGCTCTCAATCGTCGCAATCGGTGCCATTGCCACCACCTGCAATCCTCAGTACACCGTCTCCGAGCTCTCAAGTCAAGTCAACGACTGTGACCCCAAGCTCGTCATCACCGTCTCCGAACTCTGGCCTAAGATCAAGGGCTTCAATCTCCTGACGATACTAGTAGGATCTTCTAATCGGGATCCAAACCAAGAGTACGTTACTTTTCCGATTTGGTCAAAATTTCGGAGGATCCGGATCCGATTTCAAATTTGGCGGCATTAGTGTGAAGCAGAGTGACGTGGCGGCGCTGCTTTACTCGTCCGGGACGACGGGAAGAGCAAGGAGTGGTTCTGACGCATCGGAATCTTCATTACGACGTCGTTGATGGTGACGGCGGATCAGGACCGGTACGGCGAGCCGAGAAACGTGTTCTTGTGCATCGTCCCGATGTTTCACATATTCGGGCTCTCGGTGATCGCGTACTCGCAGCTGCGGCGAGGAAACGCCGTCGTTTCGATGGCGAAGTTTGAGATCGACAGGGCGCTGAAGGCGGTTGAGAAGTACAGGGTCACTCATTTGTTCGTCGTTCCGCCGGTGATGATCGCGCTGGCGAAGCAGAGCGTTGTGGAGAAGTACGACTTGTCGTCGCTTGAGTTCATCGCGTCTGGCGCGGCGCCGCTGGGGAAGGATTTGATGGAGGAGTGCGCCAAGAATATTCCACAGGCTGTCGTTGGTCAGGTAAAATGGATAAAAAAGGACTCCTCCGTCAATAACACATGATAATATTTTTGTTTGTATTCATGACTAATTTTTATTAACATATTAATTTCATTATTGTGTTATTTAACGTTTAGTAGCTCCTGACCTTGTTTGAAAATGTTGAGTTCAAGTCTGTCTTTAAATTGAAAACGTTGTTTAATTTAATAAATTCAGTCTTAGCATTTATAAGATCATCAAACATCGGTTATTTAATTGAAACAGTTTAGTCCAGTTGGAGCCACCAAATATGCCCAGAATTGTTTATTGAAAATCATGTTGTGGACGGTGGCAGGGTTATGGTTTGACAGAAACTTGCGGGATTGTTTCACTAGAGAATTTCAGAGAAGGATCTCTGATTTTCTGGACTGCGGCATTCTTGCTCCAGGAATAGAATCCTGTGATAGTTAGTACAGATACCCTCAAGTCTCTTCCACCTAATCAGTTGGGAGAAATATTGGTCAGAGGACCCAATATGATGCAAGGTTGACCTAACATATATATCTTGACCGTCTACATTTATTTTGTTATTTCAATGTTGCATCCGTAACAATAAATTGCTTAACTATTTCAGGTTATTATAATAATCCAGAAGCCACAAAGTTGACTAAAGATGAACAAGGTTGGGTGCACACTGGAGACCTTGGATATTTTGATGAGAAGGGGCAGTTGTTTGTTGTGGATCGAATTAAAGAGCTCATCAAGTGTTACAGTTTTCAGGTAACATAATTATATATCGGTATTCTTTTAATCTTACTCAAAATATTTCATGGTGGATGTGGATTACAAGTTAATCAAGATAGCGTATTCGATCCCCTCCCTGTACGTTAAGAGTAATTTAGAATAACGCTTTTTGTAAAAATAAATGTGTATATATACGTACCTTCATGAAACTACTTGACTGTTTGAAAAATCAGTGGAATTGCTGTGTTCTTCATGTCTATAGGGAGACCAATTTTGCTGCAGATTTCCTAGCTAAGCTGGGTCATCATATGGAATTGGGTTATCATGAGCTCTCTTCTCCTCCTGATCTGTTGCAGCCTATTTTAGATGATGATAAGAATGGTCTCTTGAGACCTAGATTTGTTCCTGTGTAATTCTTTTTGCTTGCTGGCCCTATTTTACCAAAAAAAAAAAAAAAACTACTTGACTGTATGCAAGGTGGCCCCTGCGGAACTTGAAGGGCTGTTGCTTTCTCACCCTGAAATATTGGATGCTGTTGTGATCCCGTAAGCAATTATTGCACTATTTCTCAGCTGCCATAACTTTGAAATACTACTTCATGAGATTTGACCCAGAATTTCCTGCTGCAGATATCCTGATGAGAAAGCTGGTGAGGTTCCAGTTGCATACGTTGTTCGTGCACCCAACAGCTCGATAACCCAGCAAGACATTCAGAAATTCATTGACAAGCAGGTAAGGTGGCAGGCAGCTAAGCGTATTTACAACAGTTATCAGAAAAGAGATTTTAGCAGTTTTCTTGATATTTGATGGCTTCCTTCCTTTTCCCTCCGCAGGTTGCACCTTCCAAAAGATTGCGGAGAGTAACTTTTATAAACAGTGTGCCAAAGTCTGCTGCAGGAAAGATTTTGAGAAGGGAGTTTATTCAGAAAGTTCGGTCCAAAATATAATAATTAAGATAATTATACCATATGTACTAATTTCCCTCATTTATTGCTTTCTTCCACTGTAATTGTTTTTTTTAATTAAAAAAAGGTACTAGATAAAGTTCAAGAGAAGAGAACAAAGAAATATATAGAGAACAAGAAAATAGAACAAAGAAATGTGAGAAAATCAATGGAAATTACTAAATAAAGTTCAAGTTTGTGTTTTAATGTACTCTTGTTTTCTATCTCTTTCTCTATTATGTGATGAGAGAGATGAAAAGAGAACAACATGATATATGGGAGTTTCTCTCGCATTTGTTGGCGATGACAATCACAACAACGCTAGCTTGGCTCAAATTTTAGTTCATAGAATTCTGTAATGGATTGAATGATCCAGCTTAGAGTCTAGTCAATTGATTAATTTGTCACCATTTGCAATTTGATCGGCGACCATTTTCAGCTGATGCTTTTGATGTAAGACTAAAATTGTTATATACTTTGAGCTCTACTAGCATATTGTACTAGTGTGCTAAAAAGGTCTAACTCAGTGGAAAATGTCTTGACTTGTAAACCAAAAGGCTTAGATTCGAATCACATAAAGCATCATAGTTGTGTGTATGGTAAATCATTTTCCCATGTAGTTTAGACTATCACTTGTACTAAAATAAATAAATAAATAAATTGCACTAGTGCATAGTCTTTATATTTATTTTTAAGCTTAAAAGCAAATGTTCTCAAAACATTTATCAATTTCCACTTAAACCGCTTAAAGTTAAATGACCTATTTTTCCTCTCGACCAAGATTTGTGCCACCAACCACTTTCCGAAGCGCCATCCTAGTTCCATTTAAATGATGACGGCTGGGTATATTGAATAATTCAATTTAGCTGAATTTTCTCATCAATCTAGGTTAGACGCTACTATAATTCACCTTCTAACACACAAAGGTAGAAGATAAAACATGAAATTGATCTTAATGTCAAGTGTGATGGACCCACCCTAAAAGTCAATGTAGTGGCTAGAATTGAGGCTTAAATCGTCAAAACATCTATTGCTTGATTTAAACCTCCAAAATTGAAATTTACAAATACCTCAACCAAAAGAGCTAGAACACCTCGAGAGGATGAGAAAGCATATGTAAAATAACTCAATCCTAAATTAATTTTTAATTAATAAAATATTCAAATAAAAGACGATTTTACTATAAATATTTTGAATGGTTTAAAGTTGACTTTTTGTTCGGAAAGAATTTATGAATTTCAGTTGAACCGCTCACAGAGCACGCTGAATAGAGTCCGTAGACACGAGTAAGCTCAAACAAGAGTTGTAACAGAAAATGACTGAAAATAAATCAGTGGCATAACTGTACTTTCTTGAAGTTGGTTTATCAACTCTAACTCTCTCTCTCTCTCTCTCTCTCTCTCTCATGCCGCAGCCCTCCTTCAAGAACCGGGTACTCTCTTCCCTTCTAGTTCAATCACCATCAAACCCACTGAATCCGCTTGAGTTTACAATCTAAGTCGTTGATTAGCTCCACCAGAAAGTAAGATATTCTCTCATGGGCACCCTCTTACCCTAACGGTTTGTTTTTAGGAACTCATGAGCAATCTCCCTCTAGGTCCTTATCATTGGATTGCTTTAGCCTCAACTCGCTTAACTCGAGTCTTATGACTACGGTCAATAAGCCCTAAAGGCTAAGGTAGGAGCAAGAAGTCTGTTCAATGTGGAAACAAGTTTGGACGCTTAAGAGTTCCTAATAAAGTTAGGCTTTTTCTATGGAGGCATTACAAATGCCTTACCTTTGTCATTGGGCCCTTACCTCATAGACATATTAGAGATGATAATTGCTGCCCTTGATGCCATGGTCAGAAAACCACTATTCATGCTTATGTAAATGTCATGGGGTAAGGATTTGGAAACTTTCTTTCTTAGGTGAAGTGATTAACATTTGTCATGAACCTACTTTTGCATTTTGGTGCTATATTCAAAGGCTGAATTTTGACTGATGTTGCTTATCTTTCTTGGCTTATTTGGTTTGATTGAATGTATCAATGCATGGCTGTGTGACATCATCCCGATGACTTGTATGCTACCCATCGCCTTTCGGGGCTTGAATTTATCTCCACCAACACTACACCCGTATACCTACTTCCCTCTCTTCTATTCATTGGGTGCCTCCTTGGTAAGTTGAACTGAATGTTGATGGTGTTTGTAGTACTTTGTTTGGAAGCGTGGATCGGGGCAATCAGAAGAAATATGCATGGAGATCTTAGGTGTTATTTACCCATATCACCGGATGTTTCTCCACAAGATTATCAATTCTTAGCAATTCAGAAGGCTCTAGCCATGGAGACTAACAATTCATTAGTAGTTGAGACAATGCTTAAGAATGCCATTAACGACATCGCTGGCGCCGAGGCTTTTTAATATTAGGATTATCACCCACATCCACACGTTATCTAGAAACTTTGATCTTTTCTTTGTATTTGCTCCCAAATTGTGTAATCTTTGTGGTTGATAGACTTGCTAAGTTTGCTTTAGTAAAATGGTCCATAGACGCTATTTGAAGAAGGTCCTCCATGGCTCAATGTGTTTCTTCAAGCCGACGCTAATAAGAGTTGTCGCCGATATTTTGTTTGTAGCTACATGGAGCGCGTGACATTTCTTTTTTTCCTTCGCCCTGTGTTTTGTCCCAACTGCTTTCCTAAGTAACGCTTAATGAGGCGATATGGTTTGCTTTGAGTTTGTAACCTTCACAATTT